>NW_021637666.1:0-158759 GCF_004799145.2 Neltuma alba | reverse complement strand
GAGTATATGCGTAAAACATTTTTTTTAATGTATTACTGGGGACTCAAGGTTTATCAAATTCCCTCTTGTAACCAAAAAAGGAAAAGAAAACAGTTTTACCCCCTTCGAGTTACGGATGCTTTCAATCCGTTGACTCGTAACTTGCATATTGGTGAGTTTCGCATAGCCAGCAACTTCAGATTTGCATATCATTGTGTCAGCGCTTAGTTTATTAATTTTATCCGAACTGCATATTTCACGTAATTGCACAAGGAATATAGGTTTTTTTTTTTAATCTTATGTTTAGTTGAAGAAACGCGAATGCCGAGATAAAGTATCCTAGGGGTTCATCATTTCCTTCTTTCGGCTTCGTGGTTCACCGTCTTTACGTGGATATCGAGATAAGCATCATATCATTAAAAACAATTAACATATTTAAATAACAGAAAAAATTGCAACAAAAAAAATTAGAAATAAAAAAAATATAAATAAAGACCCATAATTTTGATAATAATTGGTAAGTAAATGATAATAGTTTTTGTTAATGGGTCCTATATGCAATTTTTCAATTTGAAAAGTTTTTTTTACGATTTTCTCAAAAATTCATGTAATTTAAAAACTAACTCATAATTTAAAAAAAATTAATTTCTTGGACGCATCGAAACACTTTTTACTCAGTTACAAGCTGAACCATTACTCTACTATTGGGGGGTCACTATCCGCCCCTAAAATATATTAAGGTAGATGGCATTTAACAGAGACGACGATCCAGGATCCATTTGGATCAGCGATTAGAAAAATAACTTATTGAAAAAGTAGCTTATATAAAAATAAAATTGGGTAAAAACTAAATTAGATAAGTTAAATTGTGTTTGGATTGGAATTTAGAAAAGCTATTTGCAAAAGTGAGATTAGTAAAAAGTTGTCTGAATTATGGTTGAGTAAAAGTAAGTTGGTTATAAAATGACCCAGATAGGTATGAGTTTTAATAAATAATGAAACATGATTAAAAAAATGATTTCACATTATACAATCGAATTAAAATTTAATGAATGAATTAAATTTTAAAACTTTAGAAAAATCATAAAAAGTATTTTAAATATAAAGTGAAATATGATAAAAAAAATGAATTGAAATAATACAATAAATTTAATTTAATTTAATGTAAAAAAGTAAAATATAATAAGTAAATTAAAATTGAAAATATAAGAAAAATATAAAAAAAAATTACTGCCAATGGTTGTGAATTATGGAAGATCGTAAAAAAGAAAGAACATATAAGCTCTTAAAGTGATCAAATAAGCTACAAAATGGAGCTTGAGCCTGAACGTATGTTTTCCAGCCTAAAAAACATAAGCTATTTTTTTATTTAAGCCCAGCCAACACCTATCTATTTCCAATCGGGCTTATAAGTGAAATAAGCTGCTACAAAAGCCCTGCCAAACAGAACCCCAGTCGTTTTCTCCCTTTGACGTGCTTTTTAAGAGCCGTGAAAGTAAACGGCGTGTGTCAGATAAGTTCGATTGTCTTAAAGATCAGGCATAAATCGACAATTTTCAGAATAAAAGGGCTTTTGGATCCGTTTTGATAACACTAGGTTTTTTTTTTTTTAAGTCTTTTATGGTCTCTTTTTCTCCCACCTTTAAAAGAAGAATAATAATAAAATCTCATTATAAGCTGTTTTATTATTATTCGAACTTTTCAGTATTCTTCCTATTTTTGAGTTTTGACCCCACAGATGGCTGCTAGGGTGAGATCAGATCATGATGGAAAGACGAGAGGACGTCCACCACTAGAGGAAGAGCCCCCTGATAATGTCCAATTTTTTCAGTGCGGCTATTTACCATGACAAGAAACGTCTGGAACATTCGTCGTGTTTATCCTCGGACATTGAAAATCAGATCAGAACTAATTGAAAAATAGTTTACTGGTTAGTGATCTAATCAAAATCGGATTAATATCAAATTGGTTGTGATAAAATAATATGATTTTTTTCCTAGACACATGTATCTTTCTATTGAAGATAATTTTACTTATATACTATTGGGTAGGGAGCAGCACTCTTCTAATAAGAATTCAAAGAAGGACTAATCATTTTCGTTATATTCAACTCATACTGATAAACTAAATAATATAATTAAATTAAACTTTTTTTTTTTAATTTTTACCCAGATTGATCTGACTCATTGCTTATTTTCCATCCCATGTTTCAGTGCAATGATAAAAGGCAAAAGCAATGGTTTGTCCTTCCCCCGCCCGCTATGGACACAATATCTTGAAACGTTCGTATTTTCGGCCGAAAATATCTTAAAGCATCAGTTATCGCGTATCACTTGTCAACGAGTTAAATGGGCTTTCTATCAAGAGAGCTGCGCATTTTGGATCCCTCCCCGCCCACTGAGTCAATTGGGTATCGTTTTAACCCAGCACTGTTTCAAATACGCTTCCATGCGCCCATTCCTGATGTAATTAACCACCGCAAAATCGGCGCCCCAAAAAAACAAGAAGGGTTGTAGGTCCAATTTTAATCACTATGAAGCCAGTTAAAAGCCAGTAGCTACCGACCGAAGGCACAGGGACAAAAACAAAAGGAATAAAGGGAGGGTTATTTATGAACAATGACCGCGAAGCTTTTAAGGCATGCATGCAGGCATTGTGAGCAAGACATGGTGATATTCTGGAAGCTGCAGATGTATCCCAGAATGCTTGTCAGGTCAACCAGAGGATCACACACAGACACACACATTTCTATAATCTCATCGACCTCCTGACTTCCGCAGGTAAACCAAACTTAACTTTGCGCCGTAATTGATCCAATTCTCACTAGTAATCCTGTTGTCGTATCAAGATGTTCAACGTAAAGATTCATCATGAATCAGAACACCACTTGTCTTTAGGTTATTATTCTGACCTGGAGTATCATATAGCATCGGGGTTAGGATTAAAACCTGGAGTATCAGACCATGCACAAAATTGAAGTTAGAGTCTTATACCTTTTGGAGCTCTCTGTGTCAGTGTCCCCACTTGCTTCTAAACTATTCTTTTGGCCGACCAGACCCTGACACGCTACCCCAATCCTCAATCTGCTTGGAATAACTTGTAACTTCACTTTTCTATCATCGTTTGAGTGGGCGTGTTTATAAGTGTTTTTGAATTCTATTGCAAAAAAGCCATTAACTTAACTCAATCCGGCCCTCACTCCCCCAGCTTTTTCCATCCCACCCTTTGTCCTTGCACGAGACTTGGCCGTACTTTTATTACTTGAGAAATTAGAGTTAGGATAGGTTAAACTTGGGTTGTGGTTTTAGGAGGACGGAGGCGCCCATTTTGGCGGCACAAAGTGACCAACAAATCTGACCATTATATACGTAACGAGATGTGTGTGGATCTTGATTGAATGCCACAGTGGAAGAGCCTGAAGAATAAGATTCACTGGGGTGTGTCAATTTCAGAGTCCAATCTGTCAGCTTCCCAAATGCAACTCCCACTCCCTCCCCCGAAGAGAACGTGCACTGCACTGTCCACAAACACAATGATTTTACGGACAGCGGATTCTTTTCTGTCAAGTAATTCTTAATCATAACGCAATACACAAAGATCTCTCACGGTTTATGATTATTTCAGTAAGTTTTTTGGAAAACATCTTTCATGTTATATTTATATTTTATTACATAACTTGGTAGCATACAAAGCGTGAGCAACTTTGCCTATTTAATGAGATGAGATGGCAATGCATGTTTCACGCATTTATGGATTACTGGGGGAAGAAACCACAGTGCATGCTCTTCCAAGGGGGCGTGGCCCTTTATAACTCCAAACTGGTAGTGATATTGTTACACAGTGCGGAGTAGTTCAAGGTTGCTTCTTTGGCTCCGATGAGTCTTAAAAGAATGTCCACTTCTAGACTCAACGTTTTAAATTTTCTTGCACTCACACTGTCACATCTCCTCTTACCTCCCTTCCTCCTCTCTCTCTCTATCTCTACCCCCGACCTGCATAATAACAGAGCCGGAGCTTCTCCTGCCAAATCTCAAACACTCTCAAGCTGGGGATTGCCTGTGGCTGCACTGGTGGGAAGGTCCTGTTGGAGAAGCAGGGCACGTGCAACATATCTGTCAAAGCTAGCTCTGAGCTGCTGTTTATGAGAAGATGCACGTGCTCCCCTTCTCCAACACGATTTCCCTGCCTTGTTCTTCTTCTGTCTGCCTCAGTTATTTGGTGGGTAATTACATAAGTAAGGTTAGCTGTTTCATTTTCTCTGTTTCCTCTCCCTTGATCTGTCCTCGTTACTGTCCAGTAAGGCGTTTTCCCCCCTTTTTGGTTTTTAGAAAACGAAGCCAAGGGTGGAATGTTGCATTGCATGCATTGTGTAAGTTAGAGGGGGGGGGGGGAGACGCTTCATGAGGAGAAACTAACAAAGGCCTTTTGTTTTCGGCCATGAGAAAATAACAGAGCCTAATTTTGCAATGCAAGTGTGGATATTTTGCAGGCTGGATATGGAATGGAGAAGGAAGACGCTGAGTCAGAGTGAGAGGATCTGAACATAACTGAAGAAGCAGAGCAGGGTAATTTGAGCCGTTCTGCACAGGCCAATGCTGTTATTTTTTTCTTATGGCCACTGAATAGTAAATTTCCGGTTCGCATTCCAACAGACACTGTCATTTTGTCGGAGACACCGTTACAAAACACCACAAAGTCAATGAAGTATTCATTATTTTTACTTAGTTTAAGAAGCTCGCGGGACCATGTAACACACTCACAGCACACAAGTTTTTAAAAAAAAAAAAATCACAGACAAGATTTGTGCTTAATAGACTTTCCTTAACCATCTCTCTTGGCTTCAACCAAGCTTATTAGTGTCATTCATCACCTATCTGCCAGCGGCTTATGCTTATATAAACAAGTTAAAGGAGCACTGTGCGTAAAAATAACACGTCAGTGCAGGTGAAGATTAAAGACGAAGTTGTTTTTAAGTTACGCCGAGATGGCCGAGTTTTCACCTTGAATACTCCAGTGCTTCCACCTCTCAACTTCAACTATAAAGTTGACGGCATGACGCAAGCATTAGGAGCGCCCTATATTTATCTGGCCATTTATATCATCCACAGTCCATGCTGAATCTGAATCTTATTTTTCTGACGCCAGCAATATGTTGTTATAATATTTGCTGCTTCCCGAAAGGGGACAGCACTTCAAGTGAGCAATCCTTACAAGTAAAGGAGCCATATTGAAATGTTAGAACCCTTCCTTTGATGGAAAGTGTTGACAATCTCTCTTCCCACTTTTTACCCTCCGTTCTCACGGAACTCCCCTCCCCACTCATTGAGATCTGGTTCTTTGATTACGCATGAAATCGTATATGCTTCAATAATGCACATGTACAACTTTGTCAGACTTAAAACATTATTCTGCATTTTGCCTGAAACATAGTTTCAAAACCCTTTAATGTTCTTTTAATTTTATTTTTAAAAAAAATCAAACTGAAGTGCAGTTTTGACTAAAGCATTTGAAGTGCTTGACTAACCATAATGTGACAGGAAGATGATGTAATGAAATAGTACACGGCCTTAAATTGGTCAGTGCGAGACGGAGAGCTATGAAGGCAATTAGAGAGGATTGAAGCAGAGGAGGATGTCAGAAGAGATGGCGTGAGGATGATGGAGGGAGAGAAGAAAAGGGAGTAGGAGTTTGCCTAAGGAAGTGGGGGACTCTGCAACAATGTGATGCTGTGTGTTTTTTGTGGCGTTGCATATAAGGAAGCTCATTTGCAGGAAGAAGAAGTTGCAGTGTTGGAAATTGAAGTGTGTGTGTGGGAGACAGGAATGGAAGGACCTGCTGCCAAAACTAGATGAACCTTAAAATGCAAGCAATGGTAACTCAGATATTCAAAACAAGACACATCACATGGAATAAATAATCACGTCCCAAACACGCAATACACATATATCAAGGTCGGGACTTGGGGTAAAAGGAAAATGAAAAGGGAGAGATGAAATCAACGGATCTGGATTCTTACACGTCAGTTTTCTTGTTTTGTTTTGGAGCCGGGGGGGATCACAATAACACTACGAGTTTAAAATCTGATTTGCATAGTAATTAGTAAATCACATGGCACACTTTCTTGGTTGGAATTATATAGCATTTTTTTTTTTGCTTGGCCTGAGCCTTGTCCTTCCCCTTGTTTGGCCTTGTAATAAATTTATTTTGATCATAAATATAAATATAGTAATTGAATCTTTTTTATTTTTCTTGTTTAATCTTTTTCTCATATTACTAGTCATTAATATCCCAATTTTTCTCACTCTATTTATGTCCATATTGAATATTATAATTAAAATATATAACAAAAAAGCGACATGTTTTTTATTTTAATAATGATAAATAATCAACTTAATCAGTTTTTTAATCTCCATCAATTAATTAATAAATCAAATTTTTAGTCTCCATCAATTAATTAATTATATACTGTATTTAGTATAAGAAGGAACGTTTGTTTTAGGCATCCCACTCTCTTTTTAATGATTACTTTTGATTTTTAATATAAGAACTAATTGACTAATTTGAGTAAATTAAATAAATTAGTTAAGTTAGTTATTTGTAATAAATGAGTGTTATCTTTTTTAAAATAATCTTGTTAATCAAATATATTAGTTAAAACTATCATCATTATAAAAACTATCTGAGAAAAAATAAATATGAGAAATAAAACAGATTAAAATTTTATATTTAAAATCAAAATAAAAATTAGATAAATTTATATTAAAAACATAAAATAAAATAAGAAACAAGTAAACCGGCTGGGGGAAAAAGCGGGCGGTCGGGAAACAAGAGTGTAAATTGGATACCAGAAATGGAATAAATGTACGTATTGTGCACTTATATTTGTCAGTGAAGTGACAGTGGGAGAGGCTGGGAATTGGTTTCTGGCACAAGTCGAAGGCTTTAAGTTTGGGAAAAGCCAATCTTGCATCAAAACTAGAAAAATCTCAGAATCCGGAACAAATATTTGATGAGGGCCACCTACAAAGATCAAAACATGACTGTATGTCTACATCGACAGCTAGGATCACTGAACGAAAATAGAGATAGGACTGGTAATATCAACCAACCCACAATCCCAACCCGCAAGTTGTGAGTTGACCCATTATGAGTTGAGCTCATGACGGGTCGAGCTGAAAAGACTCATTTGAAGACAAGCCAAGACGGATTGGTGGGTTGACTCGTCAACTTTGTCAAGCCTTGAGGAGGCCTGGCACCTGACAGATTGCATAAAAAAAAAAAAACCATGAGAATCGCCACCAAGCCCCAGGCTATAGAACAGTTAACGTTGATAGAACGAATAGAAAAGTCTTTTTACTCCTGCTAGCTCAACGAAGGCCAAAAAACAGAGAATCAGAATTAGAGCTAGTAATATGTGTTGGATCCGTAAGTTCAACCTGCCAACCCGTCAAAAATAACAAGTTAAGACTAGCTAAAAACCAACCTACCAGTAAATGAATCTTTTCAACTCGCACTGCCAGGCCCGCAATCCGTTACGGGTTAGCCCGCGATTTATTTTTTTATTTTTTAAATTATTATAATTGTGTTATTATATCTAAAAAATTTTAAAAAATACCTATATACTTTATTTGGTACTTCCAATCAAATATTTTAAGAAAAAAAATAAAAATCTCATTATATTATTTTAAATATTGAATAAGAAAAAATATATTAAAAGATAAAAATTAAAAATAATAATAATAATTGTTGGCGGGTTAACCCACCAAACAGGTTAGACTTGGCTAAAAGCCAATCTGCTTTCAAACGATACTTTTCAACTCGACCCATATGAGTTGAACCCGCCACAGGCCAACCTGCAACCTCCGGGTTAGCCCGTATTATCACTCCTAAATTCAGAATCCCTTGCTCGCATCAAATTGCACGTTCCAACCCCGAATTTTGATTTCCAACGGCTACAACATATCCGAAAAATTCAAGAAGTATAAAATATGATAGGCTGATGACTTGCCTTCAAAGCAAGCTTAGGGGGTGTTTGGCAATATGAAAACCATGGTTTCAGAAGCACTTTTCTTTCACATATTTACTTCGTAAACTGTAGAAGCACTTCTGAAATCATGATTTCCTTTAATCTCACCGTAACTCACATGACTACATGAGCAGCATGTTAAAGAACCGCAACAAGGTAAGCAAAGACAGGGTCATTTAAAACGATAATGCCCATGGCGGTTACGGTGAATAATAGAACTCTAATATGCTGCAAAACTGCAACGATATATTAACATCCATGGAAACCAGCACAACACAGTCGATCTGTGTTAAATATGGAAGCCTGACAAAAATGTAAGAGCGCTCTTTCCAATCCAATAGTAATGGCAAAATGCAAAATTTTCAATAACCCTCATTGTTAGATAACCTCTGATGTAAAGCAAAGGAACATTCTTTAAGTCATGCAAAATGGAAAGTTAAAAGATCCTCATGTCAATAAGCTCATAAATTTGATTACTCTTCATCCTCTCCCTCGTTCTCAGCAATGTTGAAGTATCTTAGTTCATAAACACTTCTATCTTTGTTAGCGGCAATCACTCTGAGCCAGTCCCTCACATTGTGCTTCTTTAAATATTTCTTTGTCAAATACTTCAAGTACCTGGAATCACGTATAAAAAGAGAAACACTGAAGAAAGTGCGCAACCACTTAAATAGAAATCTGCATGCGTTCTTGTAAATTTATTCTATTCAGATACCAAAATTTTCCAATTTAAAGCATTGAAAACAAGCAACAGAATAATCAGAAGTGTTCAGATGAAGAATTTGTAGAATGAAGATCCACGGCAAACTTCGGCAAATAGAGACGTCCATCTTCGATTTTCAAGAGGATGCGATTTACAGACAAAAAGCCAGTGCAGACTGAGCTTCTAAGGGCAAAACATTGAATTACAGCTCTATGGAGCGTGCTAAGCTCTACACAACTCGATGCATCACCTGTTTCAGCATGCACACCTTGATATTCCAAAAACACCAATGAATAATAAAACCACAAAATTTCATGCTGACTCATTATTCACACCAGACAAGCATAAAGTTATCACATGAAGGAATTGAGATGGTCGGAGATTCAAACACATAACATTACAAGAAGTATGCACAAGGACTAACGTAAGAGCGTGCATATCAAATTCTGATAATAAAAGGTTTGTTTTATAATTAATTGATTGGATGGCTGAATGCAGGTCCACTTCCAATTAGGCAATAAAAATAGTTATCTCAGCACGACTCCTCATATAAGCTAAATTTTCAGAGAATAGATGTCATCTCGACGGAAACTACACAATCACTTTCCAATTTTAAAATTTTAATAATGTGAATATCATTGGATTAAATTAAATTACCGCTTTGAAAAGTTACTGTCAGAGGTAACAGTAATCTTGTTCTTCTCACGGGCAACTGTAACAGTGTCACCAAGAGCACCAGCCTTGCCACCGACTTTAATCCTCTCCTGAAGAAATTTTTCCAGAGATGCAATGTCCATAATCTTGTCCTCCACTGGCTTGGAACAATCAATGGTGAAAGTAGCCCCTTTCTTTTTCCCCTTGGGAGCAGCTGCACCTCGTCGACTCATTTTTCTTTTGAACTTCAGCGCCCCTCACAATAAAGACATTTTTTTTTCTCAATATACTACATAAAAAATGTACCAAATACGATAGTGCACTAATTTCTGCATTTATATGCCACACTCTTTGAACTCAGGGGCACGGTCATCAAGTTTAAAAGATTTTTGCTTCAAACTCAGTAGCAATGCTACAAATTTCTTTTTCTTTCTATTCGCAAGACAATTTTAATGATCCGCGCAAGCCAGAATGCAAAATATAGAGTTTGAAATTCACATAACGAGAGCTTTCTTTTCTTTTTGTGTCTGTCGTCCAGCTGGAGGCACAATAGATTGAAGCAAGGATCTTCAAACTTGCGTGACAATGCCTCCCAGTTCGAAGAAGAAAAAAACTTAGTAGTGGCAGACTTGCAGTACCACAGAATTAAGATAACTGTCATGTCAAATCGGAAGGAAATGAGGGAGAAAGTGCTTCGTCCAACTGATTCATTATCTGCATTCTACTTGAAATTGGACCGAATATTCGTAAGGCAAGCAGGTTCACATCGCAAATCTAGTGATTAAATCTGGAAAACTAAGACCGTGTGATGAGCTTCTTGCCGCTTCTAAATCAAAGCAGGCATGAAGGGAAAATGAAGTAAAAAGTTTCCGCTTTTCAGTTGTTATCAGCGAAATCAAGAAGAAAACAGAGAAAGAGTTCCATCGACTTACCACTCGCCAAAACAAAGAGAGAAGCCTAAGCGGGAGATTGGCGGCTGGGAGGAAAGCTCTCGATCGCAAGGTTGGAAAAATTTAGGGTTTTAATTTTAACTGATCTTATGGGGGGTTAGGAGTCCGTAGAATTGCGTAACATGCGGCTGGCAAAAGAGGAAAAAAAAAACCTTGAAATAATAATTTGGGTTTGTTGTTGTTGTTATTTCATTTGGGCCAACGATTCGTCTTGTTATTTAAACGTCAATTTTAATCTTAATTTCATTTAAAGGTTAAGTTTATTTTAGCAACTGAGTTTCATTTGAAATTTAGATATTTTATCTGCAATTAAATTTTTAAACTTACCATTGTCGCAACATTTTTTTTTCTTTTGAATTTTATTATCAACCTCCCTAATTCTTTTGAATTTTATTATCAACCTCCCTCATTTTAATGTGACCTTCATGGGATGTGAAAACATTTTTTCTTTATTTCCTATTATTATTATTGTAACATATTTTAATGGTGTTTCTTAATTGACATATTTCTTTATACAAGCAGAGGTAACATTTTTATGTTTTTTGATTCATTTTGGTTCTCAATTCTTGCATGATCCGACTCCTAGCTAAGGAAGAAAACATGCCAAATATTTTATCTTACTCGAGCCGTTGTAATTTGACGATTCCATTGCCTTCTATCGAAGGGATGAATTTCACTCCCCTCCCCTTCTTTGGTCAAGCCAAGTAAAGATACTTCGCTTAGTTAAAATCTATTACTCTTTTTGATTTTTTAAAACAATCAGACCGTCCAAAATCACTCTCCTATCTGCGTTTTTTTCTTTTTTTCATCTCTCCCCTGCCTTCAAATCAAACCAAGTAGGAGAATCCTAAAATCCCTATGGCAAGAAATTCACCTACCTCCCCCTCCTCTCCATAAAATCCCTCATCCTCACACGTCCCCCAAAAAAATTATCAAAATTCCTCCTCCCTTTTCCCATTACTGAACCAAAAACCATGTTAAAACAAAGGGTTAAAGTGTAATTTTAATAACAAAGTTTACCTTGAGGGGCACTGGGCACCATAATGTTTATTTGGGTGCAAAAATATACATGAAGTTGTCAAAAGGGGCATCTGGTACCAGGCTGTTAACATCCGTTAGTTTACCGTCAAAGAGGCTCACGAAATCAGTTAAGGTGCATTTTAACAACAAAATTTATATCAAGAGGCATTAGGCACCATAAAATTTACTTGGGTGTAAAAATATATATAAACTTTTTAAAAGGGAAAAAATAACAAAATTCTTCAACTCCCATAAACGTCCATTAATTTTATTCTTTTGGGTCACACAAAATGCTATATTTTCTCTCCATCAATTTTCACTTCCAAGTGAATCCATCTTTCTCTCATCATAGTTAACAAACACGCTCTCTTTGTTATGTTGTTTTCTTCGCTTCCAAGCTTTCTATACGTATTTATGTAAAACAACACCTTTCCCTTCTAGGATATGAAATTCATTGCTTGCATCCAAGTACTACTTCTAGTCCTTAATATAGGACACAATAGACTAATTTGAGAAGATTAAAAAAATTAAATAAATTACTTTAAAGTATTATATTTATCATTTTTTTTCAAATTAATTTTCTTGGTTTATAAACTAATATATAATCAAATAATACATATAAATATTTTAGAGAAATCATGTACTATATGCTATATTTTCGCACTTGTTTTACTTTCTTAATTATTTTTTTCAAATTTTTCCATTATACTAAAGAGAAGAGGAAGTAACAATGAGTAGAGAGAAAAAATAATATTTAATGGAACCCAATAAAATAAAATTAATAAATGTTTATAAAAGTTGGAGAATTTTATTTTTGTTTTCCCTTTTAGAAAGGTTATGTATATTTTTATACCTAAATAAATTTCATGATGCCTAATGCCCTTTGATGTAAACTTTAATTTTGAAAATACATTTTAAAACTGACTTCGTAGGCCCTTCAAACAGTAAATTAACAGACGTTAACAGCGTGGTGTCAGATGCCCCCTTTCGATAACTTCATGTATATTTCTACACCTAAATAAACTTTATGGTACCCAATGCCCCTTAAAATAAATTTTATTGTTAAAATTACACTTTAACCCTAAAACAGATCTCCCAAGACTATAAAGCTTTGTAATCTACTACAATTTTTTTTTCCCCGATGAATCCACGTACAGTTTTTTAATGCTACCAACACGTGCAATAGAGTGAGCAATTAAGTGCAATCCGTTCCAACGAGATTAGAATCCTTTCAATTCCAACAAAAACACTTCCACCTGCTCCGCTGAATGCCAGCACATCAATTCACTACATCTATCGTACTAAATGAGTTGTTTCATTTTTTTTTTCAAAAAAAAAAAAACGTCAAATTGCTATCATGCTATCAAAGACGCATATGGAAATATCAATTTGTATAAGGCACCCGCGCAAAAACAACCCGGAAAACTGTGATGGGCTGGCTGCGGCTACAATCAGATTTATTACTTAGAATTCATTCGAAAACCAATGTGCCATACTGATGTCAGATAAAAGATCAATCAATCCTTCTGTGAGTTGAAACTTTCCATTGGGAGGAATTTCGCATATCTCTCAGCCTTTGCCCCTGTTTTGTGATCGTAGTACTCTACCACTGCAGCTCCAGCCAACGCTGCAAGTGTAAGAGCCTGTGCATGCAACCTGAAAATAGATAATGCATGTAAGAAGATTAGCAAACATGAACTGGGTATTATGACCTAAAATTCAATCCTCCCCCGGGGGGGGGGATCAAAACATGAACGGGAAATTATGCAAGGTCTGGAGAGATAAAAATTGCACAGTGGAAAAGGCAGCTGGTCAACTATTCCAAGCGTAAGAAGTGTGCTGGGCCATTTCAGGGTCTAAAGCCTTTAAGGGCTAGGAAAGAGGAGAGGAGAGAAATGGCAGGGTTAGGTTAAGAGAGAGGGTGAAAAAGACACAGCATAACCAACTTGGCAGAGAGAGGACAGGGGAGAATAGAAGGGAGAGGGCAACTGGATAGCGAGTAGAGAGCTCTACGCTTCCAAACACTAAGAGATTGGTTTGGATTGAGTTTTTACTTTGCTATTTCATGCATTAAAAGCTCACACCAAACCCAGGTTATTTCCTTCATACCAGTCAGATTGAATAAAGGAGCTTAATCCAGGTTTCGTTTGATAAATAACACTGCATTACTATTGATCTCGAACATATTTGGAGGTAGTAGAAGGTATGGTATGCATAAGCATGGAAGGAAGAGTTAAGACCCTAGAGAAGACATTGGAGTCCTTGAATGTAGGTGGCAATGATCAGGGAGTACATGGTGGAAATGAATGAAAAGCACCAGACTCCAGAATAGTCAGAACCAAGTAGGTACTAGCTCATCTAGCCTAGTACAGGTTCCAGGAGAAGAGAAGTCCGCAGCAAGAGCAAAGGAAGGAAGTTAAGCAAAGAAAGGAGCTCCTACCAAAAAAATGCCGCTATTTAAGCTTGGCAGATAAGACCCAAATAAATAGCTATTTCGGGTGAAAAGACATAATAAGCGGGTTAAGGGTTGTGTGAGCTTAGAAAGATGTCGTTCAATAACTGTTGAGAAACGAGGAAAACCAAAATGAAACAATGATCACCGGACAATAAAACAGTTTTTAGACCCTCAAAATCTCAAAGGCCTATCTAATACTAATCCATGTTAGCGATGTTCTTGCACAAGAAGTCTGTGTTTTAAGGGATAGTTATAAACTTGTAAATGTCAAATGCGCCGGAGAGTATAAGGAAGTAGGTGGATAAGGTGGAGGTTTATATCCGAGATTTTTGTAGGCTTTTACAGTGGAACTCGCATAACTTTTTTGAGAGAGGGAAGGGGGTATAGATTGGAACCCAAATCTCAGCGATATTTAATGTCTCGTAAATCTACTCCTACACTTGAATGAAAAAAAAAAAGTGTACAACTTGACACGCTTGATCTTTAGCCAAAATACTGGGCAAGGCATAGAAAAGTGTACAACATGGGTACAAACTAATTTAAACTTCCCTTTACTCAGGTTTTGAAAACACGTATGCAAGAGGGAATCTCTAAGACATGGGATTAGACATATTGCCTTGGTCGCATCGTTAAGGCGAAAATTACCAGCACAAGAACACATATTTTCCACTATATTTAGAGCTAAGAGACCTTCCTAAATGAGATACAAAGGTCGGGGAACAGAATCCCAGCTACCTATTAACAGTCATACGATGAAGACCATATGATGTATTGATTCCAAAGCCTGATGATTCCAAGCCAATAAACCCTAATACTCAGATCATTGTTCCTATCTAGAAATGGAAAGCAGAAATTGGACTTCTTGATACGTCGTTCAAACTAGAAAATGAGATTTGTCAGCAATTTCTATTCCGATAGGCCAATAGGGAGGCTTTATCAGCAAATCAAACACAGCTTTGTCTATGAATGAAGAAAAATGAGAGTACCCCAAATGACAAGCAACCGTAACTTACCTCGCATGAATGATCTTAACGCTGGTTTTCATGTTGGGTCGAGACCAGTTGTATGCAATTGAACCCGCAATACCGCTCAGCCAAAGAGAACCTTGTGGCAATATTCAAAAGAGGGTGAGAAATGTAATACGAAAATAAAGCAACAAAATACCGTACCAGAAGCCTTGAGAATCAAAACGGAAATACTAGATAATGAGAGTAAATGATTTAAAAATATCTTGGTGACTTGGTTGCAGCAAGAGAGAATAGCAGTAAAATCAGCCATAAAACGCGAGGATTAAAATATTTACCCACGGTGCGAAGCTTGTGCTCGACGACCCATTCCCTCAGAGATTCAAATTTAGTCTTGGAATCCGCCATTTTCAGCTGTGAAGGGGTGGAAATCCGGAGGAAGGGAGGATCGGGGCTCGGAGAATTTCGGAGGGGGAAGAAGAATAAGAAGAGAAATCGAAATTTTAAACCTACAAGATGCGTCACCCAAAGAAACATGTGTCGGCGAACGCACGAATATAGGTGGCGTGCGATTGTCTAGTCGTCGCCCCTTGTTTCCGAAAACCGCTCTAATTTCCGTGATCCTTTTTAATAAAAATTTGATTGATTGCAATACCAGTAAAAAGATTTTCGCAAGGCCTGGTCACGATTACTAATACTACCTTCGTTTCTTTCTATAAAAGAGATACAAATGTGTGAATATTGAAAAATCAATTAAATTAATTATTTATAATAGATCTGTGATAATGGTCTTAAATATCTTTTTTGACCATGTTAATAGGAATATTTAGAAACAAATTATAAATATGAAAAATAAATTTGATTGAAATATTATATTTAGATTAAAATAAAAATAAGGGGATATTAAAAGAAATCATGGGTATTTTTTAATCTTAGTGAGAAATTATGGATTGTAGGTATTTGGATAAAATAAGGGAATATCAGAAGAAATCATGGGCTTTTTTTTTTTTTTTTTATCCTAGTAGGAAATCATGGATTGTAGCTACTTGGATCTGGTCAATTTTTTGAGGGTGAATATTATATCTAATCTTTAGAATTGTTTGAAACTAATGATTCTAGTTTTTAAAATTTGACTTCAATTTGATCCTTTTATGAAAATAAAAAGATTGAACAATTTATTATTTCAATGCTTATTTTCCATTTATTAGCATGATCGGTGTTATTAATTTTTAAATAATGATGTTTTGGGAAGATAACTAGTAATAGTAATTAAAACAATCCACGCAGCCACCCATTAGCTTAGACTTTAGACTAGTTTCCATGACCTGCTATTTCCTCATAGAGGTCTATGCATTCCACAGAGAATTCATGTTTCCCACACTAGAATACATTATTGTCATAGTAATTCAACGAATTCACCCCTCAGTATTAATTCGATGATTTGTGCTGTGGCGAGGGAGGTAGAGATGTAGTTCATCCCATGTAATGTCAGCTATTTTGTCATTCTGAAAACGCACAAGTTAAGATTTTAATCTTTTCAGTAATTTTATATATTTTAAGTTTTTAAGTTTCATCATGGATGAAATAAATATTTACATTTAAATAGTTCATTTTTTTAAAAAGAAAACGACACTTTAACTTAGAAATATCAAAATAGCCACTTGAATAAACAAAATCCCGATTTAGCATAAGTGACCAATTTAAGATTTGCAAATTTGCTGAAATGATCATATTACCGTTTTTTTTTTTATTGTTTTCACAAAACTAAATATCCTCACTGGTTAGCCGGTTGCTGGAGCTCCGGTGCTAGCGGGGGTTGTTGGAGCTTAGGTGGCCACTGTCATTGGAGCTCTAGTGACAGGTAGTTTTTTTTTTTTGAAATTTTTTTCAATTTTAATAACACCGTTAACAAGTTTTGCAACACTGTTAACAAGTTTAGTATAGCACTTAATAATAGATTTTTAAAAAAATTAAAAAATAGCATTTTTTACAACTTCAATAATATTGTTGATAGGTTCTATAACTCTGTTAATAAGTTTGATATAGCATTTAACAACAATTTTTTTAAAAAATTCAAAAAGTGACATTTTTACAATTTCAGTAACACAGTTAGTATCATGGTTATAAGAGTTATTAATATCATTACATAATTTATTAACCATGTTATTGAAGTTATAAAAATGCCGCTTTTTAAATTTTTTAGAAAACTTGTTGTTAAATATTATAGCGAACTTGTTAATAGAGTTAAGGAACTTGTGAATAGCATTACGGAAGTTGTAAAAATGATTTTTTTTTTAATTTCTTGAAAAACCTGTTGTTAACTGTTATGTTAAATCTGTTAATAGTGTTACAAAACTTATTAATCGTGTTATTAAAGTTGCAAAAATTTTCAAAAAAATAGTTGTCGGTCGTCAAAGCTGCGACGACGGATTGTCATCACCTAAGCTTCGACGGCTACAGACCGACTAGTGAAGGTATTTGGTTTTTTTAAAAACAATTTAAAAAAAAAGGCAATATGGTCATTTTAGTAAAATTGTAAATCCCAAATTGGTCATTGATATTTAAATTGAGATTTTGCTTATTTAAGTGATCATTTTGAGATTTCTAAGTTTAAGTGTTATTTTGATGTCTTTTTCTCTTTTTTTAAATCATTTCTCTCAGGTAATAGAAAATGAATGACTACTACTAACTAACAACAATTATATTTGGTGAAAGGAGATAACACCTCACAAAATAACAAGTCAAAGTCTATATTGCTATTTAGAAAAAAGGAAATTAATTTACTAATCCTTATAGTTTTATTAGATTTGGAATCAGGTCTTTCTAGTTTTATTGTTTTTATTAGGTCCTTACACTTTATTTCGTCAAAACTTCAAGTCCTTTCATCAAAACACCGTTAATGCACTGCATTAAAACTTACTTTCTCCATTCCTAGTTTGTGGCTCTACCTCTCTCTTGTCTTTTCAGGACCAACAGTGTCTAGTTTGCTTGTAGTTCTCTCCTCTTCCTCTTCCGGCTTTCCACATCCTTTCCACATCCTGCCTTTTTTTATCACTTTCCTCCTTCTCCCCAACCTTCTTTCCTCACTCAACTTTCTATCCATGTCTAAGCCCATATTTTGCTCTGATGTGACGAGTTGCAAAGTTAGATGGGTTAACTATTTTTGACTTGATCTCGAGCAAGGCAACTTCACTTAACAAGAAGATCAGCTCGTCGTTAATATTCACAACCTCCTTGGTAACAGGTCTACCTCTTACTTCATACAATTCAATCCTTCATGCTTTCTCCCCCTTCAAATTTCGTTCTACAATTTCATCTAATACATGATTCTCATCCTAATTTCTTATTCGATCTCTAATTGCCATGAGGTTACTGGGAATTGAACAGACAATGGGATTAAGATCCACATCACTGCAAACTCTGCCGTAGTTTTAATAGATCAACGCTGCTGTTGCACCCACTATTGATAACGTTGATGTCGTCGGCAGCTAAGTTTTGCTTAGTGACTGGCTTCAGTGTCATGGTTGGTCGCAAGTGATGAGAGAGTATTTGTGTTACAAGAGATATAAAGAAAGCAGATAGATGTTAATGCGCGGTGTTAACGGTGTTTTGACAGAAGGATTTGAAGCTTTGGCAAAATAAACTATAAGGATACAATAAAAATAAACTAGAAGGACCTAATTCCAAATTTGATAAAACTATAAGCACTAGCAAATTAATTTTTCCAAAAAAAAAAACAATATCTTTATTATTTCTAATTGAAAGATACCTGCAATTTCAAAAAAAAAAAAAAACACACACACACACAAAAGACTTCTCCGTTTCTGAGCCAGACTACTTTCCCCGTCCAAACCTTTCCCATCTATCCTCTCTAGACTGGGGGTTAAAAAAGTTGAACGGCCTAGATTTATTCACCCCGGGGACTAAGTTCAATCCAAGGATGGACGACCGTGCACGTGGAATCGCCACAGCGTCGCCGTAAATTACTAGAACTCTCTCTGTCCCTCGCCCACGCCTGGAACTAGAACCCTCTGTTCGCCTCTTGCAGAACGCCAGCTCTCGGAGACGCAGACAAATCTCAGCCACGCCTACGCTTTTCTCAGTTTCTGCTCAGGTACGAGTTCTTTTGTCACCATCTACCTCTCTTTCATATAATAGTTTACTTGATTTTATGGCTCATTTTTCACCCAGTTCCTCTGCGCTCCAAAGCCTAAATCATAGGGTACGTAATGCTTCATGTTTATGTGTCGTTGTTTCTGATGTGACTTCGTGTTTTCCTTTAATGGCTTTATCGATTTTTCCGAAAAATTTGTTTTGTATGTCTGCGACATTCAAAGTAAAGCTGCATCTCACCGAGTGGCAGGAGGAATTGAATGGCAGAGGCTGGCTTGAACGCTGAAATTGTTTAAATCTCCATCAAATTGTCATGGAATAATTTTCTTACAAATAGGAATACGGTGGAAATACTTAGTCGCTAACGTCCAAATTTTTCCACCTAGCACTTGAATTGATGTTAAATTCGATTTCCATAATGTTGTTCCGCATTTTTTCAGGGTCACAGTCTTTTATCGATAACGTCTTCCCTCCTCTTTCCCTTCTCTCTGAAATCTCAGTTTGTGATTAATTTCTTTGTAATTTTCCTCACCACTCATGTTTTATAGCTAATGATGGATTGTGCATATGGACTAGGTTGCGTGTGGAAACCTATGTGCCTGAATGTTTTGTAGGATTTAAATGACTACCTGATGAGAATCTATGGGTGTTTGATTGATCTCAGAAAATCGAGTCTACATCACCCCTTAGCCTTTCATGACCGGAGAGGCAGCCGTCAAAGAGGGTTATAATAACTACTAGGGTTTTCATATGTAAAAAGACTCTTGCAGTATAATAATATATGTTATTATAATTACCTCTCACTATTTCCCTATTATGATCAGATCTTGATAGAGAATCATTGACTGCTTGCCTCGCGTATGAACCAACGCTAGTACACGGGCCTCATCTGCACCACGCATAATATTGCAACAAGACTAATTGTTTAAAATACGAGTGAATATTCGCATTAACTAATTAATGCTAATCCGCATAATTACTGAATTTAATAAATTTAGTCTAACATTTTCTTGATATAAAATAAAAAAAGGTTATAATTTTTTATGTTTGTTCAGAAAAAAATGAGTAGCCGGTCCAGTCGCACCATCTATGTTGGCAATCTTCCTGGTGATATTCGCTTGAGAGAAGTTGAGGATCTTTTTTACAAGGTATTTCATTTGCTGAATTTTTTTTTAATGTTTATTAAATTTCATATCTCTTGCTTTGAAATGTTTCCTTGCAATATATGGCTTTAGAATTTTTTTTCCCTTCTGTCTGTGAAGTTATGAAATTTTAGTTTCCCAAAACTCACATATTCCTGCTGAAGCTTTTTCAAGATTAGCATAGTGAAATGGGCATGTTATGTTCAATAAGTAATATTCCTTAGTACCAATCTTCTTCCCCCTTATACCCAGTATTTAGTAGGATTGGTGTTGTATTTAATCTCTGATTATTGTCCTCATCATCCGATTGTAGTATGGTCCCATCGTTGACATCGATTTAAAAATCCCTCCAAGACCACCTGGTTATGCTTTTGTCGAGGTATGTCTGGAATTCTAGATATAAGGAGATGGCAAGGTGTT
Source organism: Neltuma alba (assembly GCF_004799145.2). NCBI lineage: Eukaryota > Viridiplantae > Streptophyta > Magnoliopsida > Fabales > Fabaceae > Neltuma > Neltuma alba. Next base: position 138,332 of record NW_021637666.1, on the reverse strand, counting down.
TTGCAAGTTTTTCCCATCTTTATTCTTGCATATATTGAATGTGTTGTTATGTTGCAGTTTGAAGATCCTCGGGACGCTGACGATGCAATTCATTATCGAGATGGATATAATTTTGATGGTTTTCGTTTGCGGGTTAGCGACATGTGCCTTTTCCTTTATTTTGCCTCTGTATATGTGACGCTACATGACATTTGCAACCCTTTGGTGTCTGTCATTGTAGGTTGAGCTCGCGCATGGTGGGCGGAGGTCTTCATCATCAGCTGATCGCTACAGTACTTATAGTTCTAGAGGTGGTAGCAATGGAGTTTCCAGGCGCTCTGACTATCGCGGTACTTGTTACCTGATCTAGCATTCTTGGTTTTGTATCATAGAAGAAAAACGTTTCTGATGATCATTTTCTTATTGAAGTTATGGTCACTGGGTTGCCTCCATCGGCTTCTTGGCAAGACTTGAAGGTCTGCTTGGTTCTTTGTTCTCATGATTGATTGTCAGTTCTCATATGTTCTATATGACGTATGACTTATGCCTTTGGCATGGATGTATAATGTTTACTGATTGTGAGTGTTCAATGATTCAGGATCACATGCGTAGGGCTGGTGATGTGTGTTTCTCTCAAGTCTTCCGTGAACGTGGTGGTAAGTTAATAAAATATACTGTATTTCACATGCGGCTTTAGTTGTAATATGATTGTTCAACTTTAGTAAGAACGAGAATGTTCTGTTTCCTGAAAATCTATTTTCTGCTAAATTTACAAATGTGTCGTCCCAGTCCGGCTTTACCTAAGGAGAGCTTTCTCAGCAGGTTTTTGGTTTATTTTACATTTGGTTATCATTATAATAAGCACTTTTTTCACTTCACAATGTTTTTCAAAATAATTTAGAAGCTGCTCAAAGTAGCTTGTCAAAATAATAAAAAATAGAGTTAATACCATTGTCAGTTATAGTTTGATCAAATTTTGATTTTGGTTCTTGTAATTTCAAATCTTGGTTTTGATCTTTGTAGTTTAATAATTTTTTAATCCGAGTATAATGAATTGCTCTTATATTTTTAATGAGTTTTGGTTTTGATTCACATGCTTAAACTCAGACCAAGTCCTTATGAAACTATAAGAACTAAAATCAATGATTTGAAACTATAGGCGCCAAAACCAAAATTGGATCAAACTATAAGGACGATAAAAAATTATCAACCCTGAAAAATATGATATGAGCTTTTTAGATTCTGATTATTGTTAAAAGCTTGAGCGGATATCTCAAAGCTGTTGAAAGTGTTATTTCGGGGGAAAAGGTGATCTTTTTCTTTAAACGACAGGCCCCATATTTTCTTATGATTTCAGTTCTGATTGATGTAAGCAGATGACTTTGTATACTATAATTCATAATCATGCTGGCCCTGACCTTGCAAAAGTTGGGTCATGGAGTAGGCTGAAATAGTGACCATTCCTGTGGATTGTAGCTTTTGCCACATCATGTTGGAGATGATTTTTTTGTTGATTTTTTTTTTTAATTTTAAGAATACATTTGTTAGACTCTGTTGAAACTTGTGCAGGCATGACTGGGATAGTAGATTATACAAACTATGATGATATGAAGTATGCTGTAAGTGGTCTGAATTTTAATCTTAATCATAAGGTTTCATATCTGAGCTGGATGTGCCCCGGCAGCTGAGTTTATGACTGGTATCTTTATTGTTGATGCTGTAAACTTTAATGGTATTTGCATGTTTTTAACAGATTAGGAAGCTTGATGACTCAGAATTCCGCAATGCCTTCTCTCGTGCATACATACGGGTATGTAATGGCTTTTTTTTTTTGGCATGTTTTCTAATTGGTTTGTTAGTATGTTGGCACGTTGTAGACCTCCAGTTGGCAACGGAAAAGAGAAGAATGATTGTATGTTCAAGTAAAAATATGTTATATGATAAATAAATGAAAGGGAGTTAGTTAAGGGGTTAGTTAGTTAATTGGCTTTAGGGTCCAGGGTCTTTAAATAAGGTGCAAGAGGACTCTGCTTATGAGATTTTTGGAAGAATGCAGTGAGCCTCTCCCTCTCCCTCTCCCTCTCTCTATTCTCGTTTCTCTTCTACTCTTCTTCCCTCTTCGGGAGACTTTTATATATCAAAATATGTGAGATTTGTATATTTATTTTCATTTGCTTCTCTATCTTGTTATTTTAGGTGAGGGAATATGATCGGCGGAGTTATTCTAGGAGTCCTAGCCGTGATTCAAGGAGAAGCTACTCCAGAAGTCGCAGCCGCAGTCCTTACATGGAACGAAGTCGAAGTCCTAGCTACAGTGACAGGAGTCGAAGGTTCTTTTAATTTCATTGAAGGCTTGAATTAATAGTCTGTGTTTGGTAGTCAGGAGTTTGACCTAATATTCTTGCTTTCCAGCTCGTCTCCAAAGGCAAAACGTTCATGGCGATCATTATCAAGGTCAGTTTCGAACTAACTTGGATAAATATGCAGTTTTGTGCTTGCTGATTTGAAGTAATGAGTTGCTATTTCAATTGGACCCTTTTCTTTCAGAAGGTAAAGAAGTGTGGTACTCCTAATTGATAACTATAAGTATAGGCTCATCAAACTATGTTTATAAATTTTAACCTGCCGACAAGGTTTAGTTATTCCTTTCCCTGATTTACTAGTTCAGCCCTTACTCCTAGGCTGAAGTTTCTTAATCAAAGATGGGATGCAGCATGGCAGGCAGAATCGTGAAGTACTCTCCCTAATCTTTTTTAACGTATTTACCTCCTTTGATCTATTTTATTTTATTTAATTTTTTTTGGGGCGCATAGCTGAGCCATGTTGCTGCTCTTGTAAGTGGACGGACTTACATGAACATTTTTGTGCCGGCTAGGAATGTTTGGTCGCTCTAATCATTGTTTGGCTATTTGATGTTGTACTGTGTCAATCTTTTTGATAGAAGATTAACAGTCTGAAGTGCTGTGATTGGAACTTTGCTATTATGTGTCCCCACCCCATTAAGGAGATTCGTACAAAGGTCTTTTATGGCTTTATTCATACGATCAAGGGTTTTACTTATACTATTGTCGTTATTAATATAGCATGTGTGGGTCTCCCCTTCTTTCTTTAAGTCGAAGTTGAGGGAATATTTCATTTCCCTGTAATTGTCTGAAAGTCGATACTGTAATTCCATCCATCCTTTCTATCTCATAAAACGTAGTGTTGTCCCATGGGCATGTTTGCACAATTCTTCATATGTGCAAAGGTGATCGGGGGATTGTAGGGGGTCACAGGTTGAGCGCAAGCTATACAATGTTCAATAGGGTTGACTTGTTTGTTTTCTAGATGTGGAATTTTACAGCGACCTGGGGACTGCATGTTAGGATCTTGATGGCATGTGGTGCTCAAATGCCTGCAACTTTTTGGTCGAGGTAATATAGTTCTATTGATGAGCACCTCTGGAACACCCTGATGCTGTGACAATTGATAACAGTAATGGTGTATTGATGTTAGGCACGGTGTGCCACTGTTGTAGACTGGATGACTGTAGATGGATGAATTGCAATCTAAAAGGTGGATCCCTGTGAACTAAGTGCTAGTGGTACCATCCATAGCAAATCAGCATTCTTTCAATCCAAAAACTGCTTCAATGCAACCTGCGCTCTAAGTTCTTGGATTGATCTTGTCCTTTCTCTAGGATTTCTCTTATTGTGCTGGCTTTGTTTATATACCTGCTCCTTACTGAGGAATCATGCGCTGCTGGGAATGAATTGTGTAGCAATTGTTGAGACTATAAATAAGAGATACTGTGCTCAAATACTTTTTCCCTTGGCTGCTGCGTAAGACCCGTGCTAGATCAATTTCTTTCCCTTGGTCATGGATTCTGATGTGAAACTGGTAGTGGGCTTGAGGAATAAACATTTTGGTGGGTTATTCTGGATATTAAGCGGATTTGTTTGTTCAAAATTTTGCAGATCTCTGTCAAGATCCAGATCTCCAAATTCATCTGTAAGTGTTCCTTTTTTGGCTTACAATACAATATGTTGTTGATCTTAAAAGAGTGGGGTGAACGTTTGTGACTGTATATTTGATTGACATTTGCATTAATTGTATTCCTTCTGCCAAGCAATAACGTGGGAGGAAAAAGGGAAGAGTGAGAAACACCATAATGGGTGCATTCAAAAAAGAAAGAAAGAAAGAAAGAAACACCATAATAGGCGTAACTGTGTAAGATATATTTAACACGAACTCATTCTGCAACAAGTTTATACATCGTCCTGTTGTACTGTGCAGTCTCCGCGTCACAGGAGTCGCACTTTGAGCAGAAGTCCTAGAAGCTCATCAAAATCTCGTTCACCTTCAGTATGTTTATTGCCCTAAAGCGACTAAAAGAGTCTTAGTTGATTGGCATTCCTAATTTCTACCTTTGTGTTGGGGTCTCCTAACGTCATTCATGTATTTGACAGGTGAGATCTGAGCGTAGCAGATCTGTTGAATCTGGAGATCGTTGATACATTAATGAGCATACTCACTGTAATGCTTCCGTTAATTGATAGGCGGGAACACTATACCTGAGATTCTTTTGTAGAATCCATTGGTTGTAACGCACAATATTGATTAGTGAAATAGAAACATCAGAGGACACTCGATAGGCTCCGTTTCTGATGCCATGATTGGTCTAGTTTTTGTGCTGCGATGCTTAGTATCTACGCTCTGGATTTTCGTATTATTTGTGTATGGGATTCAATGCAGACTGTGAAGATCTGGGTAAAGGTGTGCAATGTGATGATATACAAGGCTGATGACTTGGCTGCGTTGCTGCCGGTGATTGTGTTGTAGGGAACATCGAAATCATTTGTCGAGATTAATTTAGCGCATGAGTTCACAGTTTTGGTTGTATATCAAACTGGCGTTGAGCTTGCCATGTGATATTTAATTTTGAAAACAGTTTTGATGCATCTTTATTGTGATCTATCGAGGAATTTTTTTTTTTTTAAGTCGAGGCATAAATTTATTTTTAATGTTACGCTTTTGAAAGTTCTCGTAAGCAGTACTCATCAGTTCGTGGGAGATCGATGTCGTTTTGAAAATTTAAAATCTTGGCAATAATGTTTCTCACCATTAAAAAGTTGTTGATTGCCAACGTTTTTAACGGTAGGAATAATGTTATGATTTTAGACTTTTAGAGCAATATTAAATTCAAAATAATTCTTGGATATCTAGTGCTGTCAAGTGAAATTTACACCTTTGCTTTTTCTTTTTAATGCAAAATACTTCAAAACAACAGTAACAGATGATTTAATACATCCATTAACTAGTTATGATTTTGGCTCTATCGGCCTCTAATTAGAACTATAAGAAAGATGTTGTGACCTTGCGAGCACACTTATCGTAGATAAGTTTAGCAAACCTCACGAGCACACAAATCGTGGATAAGTTTAGCATGCATGTCTACAAGCACTTGTCAAGGAATAGCCGTGAAAAAATTGTTTTAGTTGCATCATCAATACAAAGTGTTTGCAGGAGCATCGTTATCAAACATAAATATTCAACCGCAAGCTGCTCTAGATTACCGTCACTCGAGACAACGCCCCAGCTCGATTTTTCTGCCCACGAGAAACCATCCTAATCTTATTTTAAACCCTTCGGCAAGGGAGCCAGGGGAAGCCAATGTCCATCACGCTGCCGTGTGTCTACCAGAAAATTCCAGGGCCAGCAGACCCGAAGGCCAAATCATTATGAACATTCCTCAATCATACACAAGTTTTTCACGTTTTCCATAGTGGCAGTCTACTTCATAGGAACAAGGACCTTAAAAGTGCATCACCGATTATGTGAAGGCAATCTCTCCGATCCATTCCTTAATCGAAAACCGCTGGACCTGTTACCAGTGTCTGAGCCGCTGGCAGCATCGTGCTGTGCTCCCCAACCAGAATCCCAATCAGTATGGTTCATTGATGACGAGGGCAAGTGATCTCTTTCCCGAGCATGGAAGGGGCTAGCTATATGGTTTTCTTCCTGAAAATTGCGTCCTGATGAACCAGATGGGATGAAAAAGAAGCCAATTTGGTCCGATGACGTGGTCACTTGTCCTAATTGGGCTGGTCCTCTATTATGACCGTTTGATCTTCGGGTTCCAGAAACAATAGGTACCCGCATGGCGGGTAAGTCAGTTGGCTGATGCTGTTGATAATAGGCCTGGAGAGCCTGAACTCTATCACGGGCCCTAGCGTTGCTTCCAGGATAAGGAGGGATTGTTGATGAAGCGAGAGAGCTACCAGCTCTAGCAGCAGAGCTGCATAATAGACGAATGCAATGTCAATATTTGACCTGACTAAATTTTCCCAAGCAAGAAAAAGAAAAACATATTTCCTCTTTTATAACCTAAATTGATTGTCCACATGTAGTTGCAAGACTGAATATGCAATACAAACTGGCTCACGTGAAGTTACATTCGGTTGGTTAGTATAATCGGTATGGCAAATGCAGTGTTTTTATTTAAACGAATACTGACAATCTTGATTGAAGATGTGTCTACCTGTGGCCGACAAGGAAGGGATGCATAAAAGACCTTGATCTTGGTACGTCTGAACCACCCCTGCCTGGCCTTTGATTAATAGTTGATAATGAGGGTTGATCAAAAGTGCCTACACGGCTGCTGGCCGGAGGAAAAGTAGAGGAATGGTGTTCCCAACTATGATAATGAAGATCCATAGCAGGAAATGTATAGGAGGTTGGCATCTCACTAGGTAAAGATGAGCCATTCCAATGATTGTAGTTAGACGCTTCTGAAACAGTTCCGCCAGAGTTTGATGAGGAGGGATGCACAGGTCCAAAGTAAGCAATATATGGGCATGGATGGCTAGCAGATGATACCGCTGTATGTTCGGCAAACATAGCATGTTGTCCCAGTACATCATGATCTGCATCCCATCATTCCAGTAAAGATGAACATATTCAGTCAAATGCAACTTTAAAACTACAACTGATTAAACTACGTCCAAATGGAAATCGTTGTGGCCATGAAAAGGATCTTACATGCAGTAGACGAAAGGTCTCCTTCCCTGAAAAAAGCAGGAAAAGTAAATAAATAAATTGGAAACCTTTCTACTTTTGGAGCATTCAAAGTGTATAACTGAAAACAGACATTGGATAAGGATGAAACCATAAAAAACAAAGGGTCAACCAGCCTTTCAAAGTAACTCCCAAATTTTAAATGTTGCAGAGCTAGAATGTAACATTAACACAGCCAAAAACCACAATCAACAGAGCTGAAGGCGGTTTTGGGCTCCATAACTGCTTTCAGATTCTACCATATAGAAGTTTTTCAAATTCTGAGTGTGTTTCTCTAATGAAAATATCCTTTAATCTGTATTTCATTTCCCAAAAATCCATATGTAAGATCTTCCCACCAAAACTAAAGAATACCCATTGACTCAAACAGGAAGCCTAACAGTTATTAGAGTGAATATATAAATACCACTATCAATAGAGCTGAAGGCTACAAGCTTAAATAGATGTTAAAAAGAAAGGATTCATGCATGCATAATTTGCTGATTTCATAAGGCTTACTCGAAAGATGAAGGAGGTGGTGCCAAGCTACCAAATGGGCACCAGTGTACTCCAAAAGACTGCAAAAATCATTTAGAAATCAAACTGATAGTCCGATATCAAAATATCAAGTATAATGTCACGTAGAAACAGATAGAAAAGAAAGAGAGCACTCAAATTAGAGGTAGCGATTCACACAATTAACACCCTCTCAAACTACCCATGCATAAAAAAGCCAATTTCACCAAAATGCTCTTGCATAAGTAGCAAGGCAGATAAAGAATGAAACAGCAAGGACTATGGTTCACTTTAAATTGTATGAATTTCACCTAAGCAGGGTCACTGCCAAAACAGGGTTAACAGTAATTGCAGATTGACAGGAAAAAAAATGCATTTACAGTTTTACTTCTAATAGATCGTAAATTATTTGGGCACCCAAAAAAAAAAAACAAAGATTTGCTTGAATAAAATGGTCATATCTTGGTTTCACAGCGCAAGCGTGTATCATCAAAGTAAGTGGGAGGACTCAAGTTTGGACATTGCTCATCTCTCATGGCAGGAGAGGAATTTACTCAAAAAGAAAAACATAGCCCAAAAGACCACATGGCCTAAGTCACGATAATCCGATTACAAAGCTGAAGCATGCTTCTGGCACAATAAAAGAACAAAATGACAAAAATGATTATATGGCCAGAACTTATCTCTTGTAAGCATAAATTACAACACAAACTGAACCAATACCATTTCAGAGTAGCTAAGATCATAAAGGTCCTCATCATGCGCCCAATCATCCATGCTAAATTCTGGATATGACCGACAACCATTAGCATATAGCCACTGACCTTTCTCAATCTTCCGACAATTAGGACATTGCATAGCCCCTTTTACGTTAAATGCTGAACCAATGCAATCTGAATTATTTAAACAAAGTAATCATCAACATAAGAATAAGACAATGCATATGGTTTGTCAAAAGTTCATTATAGAAAAACATGAACGTAATATTGCCTTCACAACATTATTAAGCATCATTAAGTAAAGCACCACTATGGGCCTGCAATATTTCCAAATTTGTTCTGAGCACTCCAAAATCTCACCTAATTCAACAAGAATAATTTATCAATATATCTACTTTCCTTTGGTGACTTTCTTGAGCTCCAAATTAATCCTTCACAAATAACATATTAAATTACAATATACTCTTTCCTCATTCTTATCAATTTACATTGGCAGCAGCAAGTATTTACAGCTAGAGATAGGGCAAGTGAAAATATTTTCCCAATATCCTGCTAAATTTTCAGCAAGGTAGTTGAAATGTCTCAATTTGAGTACCACATACCCAACGAAGTTCAGATTAGTCCCAAACTTCACTCGCACACAATCAAAATTTTTGAATCAATTACTGACGGTACATCTCGAAAATCAATCTCGATGCCTAAAATTGCACCACGGAGCTTGCTTCACTTTATAGAGACAAGCTAGCAAAGCATCTGACATATATAACAAATCAAACTTGTAATTATACATTTCATTGTTCTCAGAAGACATATATTCATATTCCACAAAAACTTCTTGATTATACCTCCCCATTCTTGGCTTGCTCAAAATCACAAAAAGCACCCCATTGAGTAAAAACTATCCGGATGTAGATATGCTGACTTGATAGTGGGTTTGTGGTATTTAACATGTGTTTTATCCATGTTTGGTAAATTACAACCTATGATTGTGGTTATCAGGTTGTGTATTTAATAGGATATTATTCTGTAATTTTGAGTCTTCAATGTTTTGCATCGCAGCTTCGTCCCATGAATACAAAGACTGACATAGGTTAGAACTAGCTAATTACATTTTATTCAAGGGTTTTCTCTCCTTCTGCCTCCGTCTTTCATACATACAATGGGGATTCTACAGCCTGGATCTCGCTCTTAGTTTAATACCTAATAAGGAGGAATGTTGATGAGCATATAAGCACAGAAGAAGTTTATAACAAGCTGGTTTTAATTCCTTCTCATGCTTACAATCCTCGTCCGAAGAAAGTCAAATCAAACCATAATTGTAACACTGCAAATCTAGTTAGGCTGCCTTAGCACGCAGAAATGATCATTACATTCAAACCGGATGTAGCCATTACTAAACAATATAGGAAGACACAGGTTCTGATTCCGTAATATTTTCCATCCCAAGCTCGAATGCACAGATTTTAAAACAGAGAAATAATGGAATTAACTATTCTAGCCACAAATTTACTTACCGAGATGAAATTGATGGCCGCATTGAAGCTTGGCCGACGATCTATCCCCATTGTCAGCAACGACCTCGAGACAAATAGAGCAAGAAATGGAGCCAAATGACTTGGTTGCACCGCCGGTATCGGCACCACCTTCATCGCCGTCGTCAACGACCACGTCGTTGTCATTGCCAAGGCCCATTACAAAGACGAAGCTTCAAAACCCTAATGCCGGAGATGGTGATAACACCGTATAAATGCGTCCGGGTAATCACGACAGGCACCGTTCCCACACAAAAAGCTACGAAGGCGAGAAAATCGACGTGTGCATGTGAGATCTAAACTCTTTTTAGCAGTGACATGAGAAGATGGTTGAAAATTTTGGATTGAAAACATCACTTCTTCCCTTCTGTATCTGTGCCTAAACAGTTGGATTGAAGGTTGGACTACCACTGCGACTACCAATAACGGCTCACGGCTGTCCAAGCAATACACATGGACGGCTCAGATTAATTGCGCATAGATTTTGGTTGCCTCTAAATTCCTTAATAAATTAAAAAAATTAATTAAATTAATTATTTATAATAAATAAGTGTTATTTTTTAAAAAATATTTTTGCTAATAAAATAGATTTATTAGAACTATTATTATTATAAGAACTATCTTAAGAAAAAGTAGATAAAAGTGAAAGATGAAGGTTTCGTTTGGTATGAAACATTAAAAAAAAGAATAGATACTAAAATTGTAATTAAAAAATCATTAAAAAAGTTTTTAGCATAAGTAATTATTTGTTCTGTGAGATTAGACAAACTCATGAAAATAGGATTTGAGAATATCACTTCTCCCTATAATATTCCTCAATTCTATATACATAAGTTTGTCTAATCGTATGTAACAAGTAATCTCTCATTTTAAATACTATTTTTTCGATTTCTATCATAATCTCTATCTCTCATTTTCAATACTTCGTACCAAACAGTATCAAAATGTATTGAGGTCTTATAATTAGAATCAAAATAAAAGTCAAACGAACTCTTATATCAAATATCAAAAACTGGAATTAGTATTTTTTTTTTAATTCCTAGAATTTTGTTGACAGCGTCATTGACGGTCAGGGCTCATTTAAGAAAGAGGATTCAGTCCAAAAATAATCAAACCGTTTTGAACCAAAAAAATAAAAAATAAAATGGTTGAAAAAGAAAATTCGACCCAGTCATTATTTTTCCATTCATTGGCTCTTGCGGAAGGAATACTTTGCCTAGGGCACGCAAGCAAGCATGCATGCATGAACCTGGCTTACAGGGGCATGTGCGTTGTCTTCCACTGTTCCTTGTTTTTCTTGGTGACCTTTTCTGACCAACTCCCAAATTTCTTGGCTTTCACATCCTTAGAAATTCTATATTCCCACCCTCCCATTCCTAACATTTTATATGTTCGCACTTAACCCTCACATGAAATATCCCTACACAAATATAAGGGGCGTTGAATATGACGGGCTGGATTGCATAGTTCGCAATCTTCTCAGCAATTTTAATGCCTCGTTCATTTCGCATTGTGTGTCACTGCATTTATTCGCTGCGCCATTCGCTACATTATTAAAATAACAATCATAATAAAAGAGCGGGCCAACTAATGAGGCTGCATGGAGGACTTGGAATCGAAGGAGGCTAAATACAAAACTGCAATATACCGAGCTTGAGGAGAGGTTAAAGTGAACGTGGGCAGAGAAACACCTTTATTCTTATTCCCATCATCCCACTTGGCTTCCTCCCAAGCTCCATCCACGATCATCATTTTAATTAAAGAGAATCAGTCTCGCACCTTAAGTATATTCCAACGCAACCGCAAACAACACTACATATTCTAATTTTAATTGGTGCTGTGTTATGTCATGATCTTGAACTTGTTTTAATGTTGCTTGTGACGGCCGGCCGTTCAGGGGGCGGCAAATACACACATTGGGGAACAGAACGGAGTCGTTGATGGATGAAGGTGTCGAAGTAGTCGATACTGTTTGATGCTTTCAGGCTTCAGGCAAGGAAGATTTTCTTTGCTTCTCGGGGTTATATACAGTGTAAATTGAATATTCTTCTGCGTCATTTTCAAGACGGCAGCAGGTGGCACCCAAATTAGAGGCAGAGAAAAAATTAAAATTCAGAGTTGTTCAGGATGCACATTGTGGGAGACGGAGCAACCTCAGCGGCCTCCAACTGTATTTATATGTCTTCCATGTTCTCTGATTTTATTTTATTGTTCTGGTAACTGATAATTTATTTATTTTTTCATATAAATGGTAATGGTTGAGTTCCAATATGGAAGTTTTGAGGTCGAGGTCGTGCCCGATGATGGCAGCATCCATCTGAATGAAGGAATCCAACATGCAACGTCCATCTACCTTGCCTATGGATTCAAGTCAAGTGCCAAACTCGTGCCTACAGGCTTTCAAACAGCAAGTTACGTAGATATCCTGGTCCACCTCTCCCAGTTCAGGTTCTTCTCTGAGGGGTCAATTTTTTGTTCCTATTTAGGATCCTGAGTGTGGCACAGTATCTTATGAACAGATTAATTACATATTATCTAACAATTTGACAGTTTGCACTTTACAAATACTTTTTACTGCCTTCAAACTACCATCCTTAAATCAGAATTCCGCGCGATAATATTATCTCAACTCCGTCACCCACCACCGCGTATGCAGTCGAGGGCTCGAGGCTATAACAATAATAATAATAATAGAGATGTTTTTTTTCCCGGCCAAATATAACAATAATAGAGATATGAAGAAACTCTTTCAATAAAAATTAAAAAACAAATTATCAAGCAATTATAGTAGTTAATATAATCTTTATTCTTTCCAATTTACTCTTAGGTTTGATCTCTTTAGAAACAAAATGGTCTAAATTTCTAATAAAATATGAGAACTAATATTTTAATTAAAAAAAATTGATCAACGAAAATCAAAATAAGAATAAAATTTTAAAAACAAAAGTTATATTAGCCCTAATAAACATTATCTTGAAGAAAACTTTATAATCTTTATATTTCATCTTCACCTCGTCCGATCAGCGTTAGTCAGGCCCGCATTTCTTCTAAACAGATTGCCGGGTCCTGCCAACGATGCAGCCATTAATATCCATCATTAACTATTTGGAAATAAAGTAAATTACAGCGCAGAGTATCCATAATTAATTATTTTAGCCCACGTTCCGTTGAAATGCCTCAAAATCTATCGCTAAATCTAATTCACAACCACATTCGGTTTTTCTGAAGCGAAAAAAATGGACGGCCTAAAGGGATAGTAATGGCGAGCTATAGCCTATAAGATACAAGTAATGCTTTGTGCGAACTGAAACTTCTCTTCCAGAATCCAGCCTAAGCATAATAATTCAAGCTGGCTTTCTTCTTTGCCTGAACTTGAATAATACCTTCATTAAAGTCCTCGTGATTGACCTGCAATTGTACAAAATATAGATTAATGATCATCCCCGCAACAGAACAGATTCTAGTTTGATGAGCATTCCAGTTAAGCTCCTCCAAAAAAGAGTGAAACACATTTGGCAAATATTACATGACTTCAAGGAGAATTCACTGATTATGTTCGTGCTTATAGTAATGGCAGGATAGAAAATAAGTTAAACAACAAGAACAACAAGCCTTATCCCACTAGGTGGGGTCAGCTACATGAATCACACGACGCCATCGTGCTTTATCAACAACCCAATCCTTAGATATAGAAAATAAGTTAAACAACAGTTCTAAACAGAATTGTCACCGCAGGAATGGCCTCATGTATTTAACGTAATATTCAATAAGTTGCATATCGCAAAGAGAACAACCTCAGTGGCATCACGTCGAAGGGCTAACATGCCAGCCTCAACACAGACAGCTTTCAATTGTGCTCCATTGAAATCATCTGTGGACCGAGCTAGTTCTTCAAAGTTGACATCTGGGTGAACATTCATCTTTCGGGAGTGGATCTGAAATATCCATATGATAGCAGTGATCGATTGTTCAGAACTTAAGTTAGAAATAACGACAGCAGATAGAACCATAAGAAAGCAAACCTGCAGAATTCGAGCCCTCGCATCTTCAGTTGGATGTGGAAACTCAATTTTACGATCTAGCCTACCAGAACGCATAAGGGCAGGGTCAAGAATATCTGCACGGTTTGTTGCTGCTATCACCTGCAAATCACAACAATCATTAAACCAACAATTCAATTTCCTGAATTCCAACTAGAAATATAAGAAGAGACCAGCTAGTTGTAAAAATTAGGCTGAGGGACTAATCCAAGAACATAGGTTTTCGGAAGTCTAATATGCAGACCCAACAACAGCAAATTTTATGAAGTTCTCTCTGAGTACATAAATAAGCAAATAACAGGTGCATGGAGAAAAACAAATGACAACAAACCTTAATCCTTTCATCACTGCTAAAACCATCAAGCTGATTGAGCAATTCTAGCATGGTTCGTTGTACCTCCCTATCTCCACTTACTTCACTGCAGGCAAACATCAGCAACAAGTCATGTCATAAGAATGCTGAATAGCCCAGACCTAGATTACTCCAGTATTGAAGGGATCCGATCACAAATGACACTAACAGAACATGTAAGTAGATGTAAAATCTTGCCTGCTCATAAGTATTCACCATACCTGTCAAAACGCTTTGTCCCAATTGCATCTATTTCATCTATAAATATAATGCAGGGAGACTTCTCTTTTGCCAGCTGAAAAGCATCACGGACAAGCTTTGCTCCATCTCCTATGAACATCTGTACAACAATTCCAGGTAAGAGCACTTCAAACCCAGTACAAATTACATTAATACAGAGTTCATAAATAAACTCAAGACAGACAACAAATATGGGCAGGAGATAGAAAATTATCAGTTACAAATTGCTGAAGCGTGTTTTTATAAGGAATGTGGAAAGTTAAGAAAATAATCTTCATACAATCATCACCTCTCCAACACCAAAATGCATATACGAGACATCACCAGCATGTTAGCAAGCAGGAAAACAAAGGAGAATAATGTATAACCTGGTTCCCGGTGCATTATTAAAGATTGGCAAAAGTCAAGACATCAACTCTACTTAAACTTACAAGAAAGAAAATAAAAACAAAAAACTAGACAAACAAACCACAATAAAATCATTAGCCATGCTAATACTCAAAATTGAAAAAATAGGACAGAAATTGGTTACGAATTATACACCTGGACCAGTTGGGGGCCTGCCAATTTCAGAAAAGTGGCATTTGTTTGTGCTGCACAAGCACGAGCCATCAATGTTTTCCCTGTCCCTGGAGGCCCATATAAGAGCACTCCCTTTGGCGGACGAATTCCTAACTTCTGAAACCTTTCCTTGTGGGTCATTGGCAAAACAATGGCTTCAACTAATTCTTGAATCTGTCAACAAAGACGATGTTAGAGAACCACGTTAACCTGCCAAAAATAGTGTGCTACAATAGATTCAGCCAATAATTACACCTCACCTGCTTCTCTAATCCACCTATGTCATTATAGTCTTCAGTTGGCTTTTCATCAACTTCCATGGCTTTTACTCGAGAATCATACTCAGAAGGCAGGGTATCCAAGATTAAATAGCTATCTTTGTTAACACCGACCAGATCACCAGGTTTTAACTTATCAGGGTCAACAAGCCCAACAACAGGAAGAAAGATTGTCTGGAGTAGAAACAAAGCACAATTAGATTTTATGATTGCCGTAACAAAGACAAGAGGCTCTTTATCACCAGATAATTCCAAAAGTATATATGAAGGCTTATATTTCCTTGATGACAAAACAAAGTAACATCATCTATGTCACCTGTCGAGTAGATGTCTTTAGTACAACACATTTACCCTTCCTTTGTGAGTCAAGATCAATATTGGCACCATCTTCTTCAGCTTCGTCCTCTGGGTTCATTTCCAATATCTGGAAAAAGAAAAAAAGGTCACAATTTGAGGAGAACGTGGGACATAAGAATAAGCTAGTAAATCACTACCAAGGGGAAGAGAGAGAAGTTTACTCGAAAAATTTAAATAAAAAATACAGATTGATGTTTAAAAGGCATCCAATTGCCTTCTAATTTGCTACTCAGTGCAAATCCAAAACATCAATACACATAACGCAACCTTTACCGTTTCATGGTCCAGGGTATACTGCACATTGGCATTTTCTCTAACAAAGGGCCATACGGCCTCAATTGTTAGGAGGTTAAGATAAATGAATTTAACGGGGAAAAAAAAAAACATATGAGAAATATCAAGAGAGGGCTTTAATTTTGTAAACAGCAATATTACTAGGTATTGGGTCTCAGAATTTCACCAGATAAACATATCTTCGCCATCAAATGTGCAAATACCTTAACATGCCTTGACATAAATCTTAGTCTTCAGTGTAGCAGGCTATTATGGATCATAAAAATAACTGAACGATGGACACCAAGGCTGTAATGAAAATAAGAGTGATGCACATTAGCAACGAGGATAAAAGCAGTGAACTACCTCCACAATATTCCCTACAAGGTAGGGCAATTGCTTATTGAGCTTGATTTTCTCCTGATTCTCTTTTATCTTCTCCTTGTATGATTCCAACTCCAGATTAGTCCTCTGCAACTCTTCCTTCATCCCAAAACGATAGAAGTCAAAACCAGAAACTTAATACTCTAATCCTTAATATAAAGACTTAATTAGAATATTAGCCCCATATGTAAGACCTATTTCACATGCTCACCAATTTTTTCCGAGACTGACCCCTCCCAAGAATAATTAAGTGCTTTTTTACTTTTTTCAAAATAAAAATCATATTAACTAATTTAATTAACATCTTTAATCTATCTACTCAAATTAGTTGGTTCCTGCATTAAGTACATCAATTATGCCAGAAGGCCTAGAAAGGAGAACCAGTTGTCAATTTACCAGGATATAGAAAGTGAACATTTTGCATCAATAGAAAGGTGAGAAGTATGAGTAAAAAAAAAAAAAATTCAGCAATCTATTAATATTCTGACGTCTAGGAGTACGAAGAATTCACCGCGAGACTTCGAAGAATTGGAAGGAAAAAAAAAAAATTCGATATTAGCATATTTGACACTGGCGAGAACAATCAAATAGGTAACCCTAACAGCTACGCTATACAGTAACCAGAAGTAGAGTAGGCAACGAAAGTATATACAAATGAAAAGAGATTACTAGAGAGGGGATATCAGACCTTCAGGATTCGAATCTCGTTGTCGAGTAGACGGGATGCTCTGACGATGTCGTCGGTAGTCATCGACGCCAACTGGTCATCTTCGAAGCCGCTATCCTCTACCATGGCTGTTGCCATCGATTATCAGTGCGAAGGAAAAATTGAGAGGCGATGAAGCTAGGGATTATCGAGAATGAGCAAAACTTAGGAGGCTCCGAGCGTGATTACTAGTAAGTGAATGATTAAATTCAACAGATTTACTTCCCGGCCCAAACCTTGGAGAACAAGATGGTGAGATGTCGAAGGGAGGTATATTTGATTCTTTAGTTCCGAGCACTGAGATAGGTCACACTTAATAGAGAGAGAGAGAGAGGAAAACTTGTCCCATACGATGAAAGAGGACCCGGATCCCCTCCCGTGCCACTCTTGCTGTGCGTAGGAAGCGCGTGAATAAAGCCATCAGATTCATCTTATGGTGTAGAGGAGAAGATTGGTAGAATCCGTTTGCTACTGGTTGATGTTGAGGGTGTTTTTTCTGCCGTGGGTTCTAGCCAAAAACAAAAAAAACGCTCTAAACCATTTGTTATAACAGTATTAAAAATTACAATACAAAACTTAGTTGATTGGTTTGAATAAATTAAAAAATTATTTAAATTAGTTTGACAAACTTAATTATTTTTATATATTTTGATATCTTTTATATGGATTTTGTTAACTTAATTAGTCCCTTTTGACTTTAATTGATTGTTAATGGATTTAATATGTTTTCTTTTGAATTATTATTTTATAGGGGTAAAATTGTCATATTTTGATTTAATTGTGACTAATTGATTTTTGAGGACAATTAATGCTACCTTATCCTTAAATTTTGTTTGCAGATTCTTAGAAGATTAAAAAAAAATTAAATTAAAAAGAAAAATAATAATAATAAGGTGGGGGCAAAACGCAACGTTTTGCCCCAACCTAATATCCATCTTCTTCAATTAGGCGGAAGAGGACCCGGAAGGAAAGAACACTAGCGAAAAAGCGGAAAAACAGAAACTGGAGGCGCGGCTGGAGGAAACAGAGCAAGACGCACGGACAGCGGCACCAGGGGAGAAACAGAGTGAGGTCCAGAGCTCGACGGGGAAGAAGCGAAATCATCCATCCATCATCATCACCTCTCCCACCTCCATTCAAGACCATCATCATCGTTGACTTCTTCCTGAAGACGGAACGAGCTGTGGGCGGCGGAAAAAAGAGACAAAACATAGCAGGACGCGAAGCGGAACACGAGCTCGTGACGGCGAGAAGCAGGAGCTGGGCGACGAGCCAGTGAGCGACGACGCCTTCACCTTCTTCTTCTCCTTGCCAGCGCACAGAACGAGTGAGACAGCAAAATCAGTCCGTCCTTCTTCCCATGGAAGCTTGCAATAAAGAATTGTTGGTGGCAGCGAATTTGATGGCAAACCGTGGCTAAGTCATGATTGTCCAATTCAACAATAATGACAGGAGCTTGGATTTTTAAAAGGGAGTTTTAGTTGCTTTAATTTCCTATTCAATAATTGTTTAACAATTCTTAGGTTTTAGGATAGTTTTTTCTGATTATTGGGATAATTATATTATTTAACCTGATTATATTTGGGGATTATTTTAACTGGATTATTGTTTAGCATTTGACATTGGCTGTTTATAGCTTTGATTTCAATTATAATGTTGTGGTAATGACATTTATATTAATTTTGGAGTTAATATATTATGATTTTCTAAAGTGACTTAGAATCTTGGATCATATTGTCTCTTGTTAGCTTTAATTCTATTGTTTTTTATTTAAGAGTTTAATTAAGTATTGGTTTTTAGTATCTTTAATTTCATTTTACTATTCTGGTTGCAGTTAGTAATTTAAATTTTTAGGAAAATATTTTGAGGCAATTCGAGGTGGCTCGGTTGTTGGACTAAAAGCTTAATTATAATTCTTAATTCATTGTTTTAACTCCCACATCTTTTAGAGTGATGATTGCCTGAATTGTTGATTTGGATGATTGATTTTTATCAGTGTTATTTGTGTGTCTCATTTTCATTTCTTTAATTTTCATTCATTTTAATCATTTTTACATAAAACAAAAAAAAATTATTTTAATTTCAATTTAATTCAAGGCATTTAATTAGCAATTTTTCAAAATCAAAAAATCCTTTTTTATAGTTTAGGTTATTAGCATTTATTTACTAGGGTTTAATTTCATTTTCGACTCCTCAAAGTGAATACGACCCGGATTGTGTACTATATTACATTAATTTGGTTAATTTTTGGAGTAACCCCAAAGCGACAATTAAGGGAAGTTAACTTTATAATTATTTATAATAAATAAATATTTTTTTTTAAAAATATCCTTATTACTCAAGTATATTGGTTAGAAATTATTATACAAAGAGTTTCTTGAAAAGAAAAATAAATATAGACAATATGGATTGAGATGTTTGTATTTATGACTAAAATAAAAATCAAACAAAATCTTATATAAGAATCGAAAGTAATATTAAATTATAAGGTGTACTAATCTATGAGCAATACTTTTAACCCTTAAAAATCGTCAGTCAAAGAAAGATCCGGCATAGTTGGTAGTGGCACATACATGTGGTCGGGGCTAAAATGTTGTGTGTTTTTACAAAAAAGTTACCAAATACCTCGTTCCAAAGATGAATCAGAACTTGGCAAAAACAAAGCCTTAAAAAATACCCCCCACCAACCCTAGCTTCCTCTCTTTAAGAAAAAGAACTGCTCTGGTCAGTAAACAACCAATCTCTTCGTTTATCATCAAAAAAACTGCACTTCAACACAGAGCACATCAACCAATGCTTGCACTCTCGAAGTGCCATATGGCTTTAAAAGATAATGCTTTGTGGAGCACATGAATGTCTGATTTGGCTAAGCTGCATCATTCATTCAGAGACAGGGAAGAAAGGAAGGGATAACGAACACACTATATTCGCAGACGGAAGCGGATTACGGAGAACGCAGACCAGAAGCAAAATACAGGCGGAGGATCATGTGATGCAATGCAAATCCCTAAATCTTTTACTGATTGATATGAATTTGATTTCCAATTATCAAGCAAGATGGAGGAGTAACCAAAGTAAGGACAGGGCGATCAAAGGCATACTAAAAGGCGGATTTGTCAAATCGCGCTGCGTGAGAAAAAAGAACCCTAGCCATCGATTAAATACAAGGTATCAGAGAATTATATAAGAAAGTGATAAAAATGAAGGCCTTCCATCAAGCATCCGTTGTCGTCCAGCGGTTAGGATATCTGGCTTTCACCCAGGAGACCCGGGTTCGATTCCCGGCAACGGAAATAGACTTTTGTAGTAGTCCGTCGTTTTAATTAATTAATTAATTAATTCCGAATGAGCAAGGCCGCTCTCTGATCCTAGTCTACTTTTGTGCCGATTCACCCGAAATTTGGTTATTCTGTGAAGTTCTAATTAGCTTATCCATAATTATGATGCAATAATCACTACACATAGCATAATATTTCATTTAATGATTATTTAACGTTATTTTTAATTATTAATATATCCGGATAATTTCATTTCTGTACAAGTATTTAGTAAATTTGTAATTCTAATTCACGAAATTGGGCAAAAATAGTGAAATACTATCTGATACTTAACATTTAATCACTGTGAAATAATCCTGCAAAAATGGTTTTAAAAATTCGTCATAATGTAAGCTGCCAAAGAAGGCTCTTCATCATAACTACTTACTAATAGAAATATAACACACGGTCATAACGCATAAGAGATGAATGGAAAGTCAAATAACTATGCCATAGTAAAGGTATGTCTGCGTTTCGTCGAATTGCTAACTATATCCCCTCTATCTCATATAGGTTTACATAAAATGTCAGAGAGAGAAAGAGAAAGAGAATTTAAATGGATCATTCCTTCTCTCCCAAATATTGCGAATGCGGGGGCCAGATTCCAACAGTGGAGATACGTCCGTGCAACCAAATTCTTCTCTTTCTATGACAACGTAGCCGGTTTCATGCAGTCCGCCAACTAATTTCTTAAGACCGTAAATTCTTAGTGCTATACAGAATTACAGAATTGTATTTAAAAGAATTACAGTACAATGCCCCTATCCCAGGCAGAGAGTCTCAAAACACAGAGGAGGATGATTCATGCAGCACACGAATGAAAACAGGAAATCAGCCCCTGGGATAGCTATCTTGCTCCTGTCACACAAGTTTCTGTCTTTTGGGTGCATGTTCACTTTCCAATGCCAGCTCTTTTGTGATGTCTCTTGTCAGGCTGAACTGCAGGTGTTGTGCCACGGAAATAGCGTACGAGTGACTGGGAGCTTCCTCCGAAGATCCTGCAATAGTCATTCCCGAGCTTTAAATAAATCTCAACACGGGTAAATCAACAGATTTATAGACAAGCAAAGCAGGAAATATGCCTTGCCCTTTTCAAACACACATCAGTCTCTTCTATAAAAGACCAGGCGTGTAATAAACTAGTTCAGTAATAAATTATCCAAGCGAAAAAAGTAAAAACATATTGTCAGATTGAGCAATTTGAAGCATATATGCCCCCCCCCCAGCAATTTCAAGTGTGAATGTGGCGTCATTTAACATCCGTTTAAAGGGTATAATTGACAAAGATAAAGAGGGCAGGGGCAAATCCACCCATGCGATCCAGTAAGAACTAAGAACGCGGGTTCACAAACCCTGCATAAATGTGCTATTCCTAAGTTCAGTTCAAATTCACAAATGACCAGGAGCTCCCCCCCCCGGGGGGGTGATCATCAGAGCACTGTGCGGCTGACACTAATAGAGAGATGCATGACGCGAATTAGATAACTTTAACAGGAGTCAAAGTATCATAAAGCAATTCCATAGACACTCCATCTAAAACTTGGAGGGAAGATTTTTTTCCCCCAAAAAAAAAAAACAGAAAGATCCTTTATAATATAAAGAGTACCTTAAAAGTGGAATCGGGCAAGTTTAAATACGACGCCTGTAAAGCAACAACCGCAAACCATTAGTATATCATACATATTTAATTTAAAAAACCATGCCACAAGATGGAAAATTCAGAACCTCGAGAGAAGCCAGGTACTCTGTTTCATGGTGACTAATAATGCTTGATATGGCAAGAGCACAATCTTCCGGGGCCTGAATATAGAACCAAATATCGAGCACAGAAGTGCCAATCAAATGATTATGCAAGAAGAAAAAAAATCACATGCAGGAATACGGCTCATCCATGACAAATAAATCCCAGTTGAAGTACCTGAGACGTCAACAATTAGCCAAGGAAAGTAATGAATTAATTTAGCAACAGGGACAATTAAGTTAAATGCCCGTGGAAAACAAGTATCTGTGAGGATTACTTAACAACCATCATCATGTCATTCGCTACACAACTTTCCAGTGAATATTTGAAGCTCATTTTTTCCATATGTATATTAGGTTTAATGTATATCCTGTCACAGAAATCAAATTATTAATGAGATACTTGATAAGAAGTTCTCTTTAGTCTTTACAGGATAATTGAGATTGCACTCGATGCTTTTTATCAAAGAAGCAAGGAAACTGACAGCAGAAAGGCAGAGCTAATCAGTGATAACATGGAAATGAAAGTTGTAAGAAACTATGTGCAAAGAAATGCATGCCAAATGACGCGAAATTAGGAAACTATTTATGTTTCAGTATTTATATTTTTCTGACTTCATTTTATTTCCTATTAGGCTTTCTTAGGTGTTTCCTATTTTATGCTTTATTTTACTAGAAATATAAGTTACGGTTTATTTATATTTTTAGGTTTAAGTTATTATTTTAATTATTGTGTTTAGAGATCTACAAATGGCCCTAAAGTTATTATCGACCTTTTGATAAATAACTACTGAGACTAAATATTGCTGCCAGTTGTCTACCCGTGTCTCTCTGTCGCCCCCTCCGTTGTCTTCTCACTCTTTCTTTTTTCTTTTGTTTTACATTAACTAATTTATCCCCTTATATCTACACCTGAGAGAAAATGAAAGGTGAAAAATATGCTGATTTGTAGTAACCTGAAAAAGCGTTGAATCTTTGCACTCATGTTTTGCATCTAACTGCACATTTCCTTCTTCAAAATAATGGGCACCCACCTGAAAACACGTCAATATAATTATGTTGTTTGTATCATCCATTCAAATTTATTCATCAAAAAGATATCCCATATTACCTGCATTTTTCCCTGTACTTCAACTATCTGTAGATAATCTTTGAACAGAATATTCCATACTGAACGCCAACTACCATTGCTAAAAAGGGCCAAAAGAGAGATGAAATAATAAAAATAAACTTGACGTCAGCAGATGCATCAAAATCTAGTTGTTTAAATGGTACGGTTGAAATGGAAGGAAAGCACAGGAGTTTCATTTGACTAATTGCACACACCAGAAATTCTGGGGACTATGCTTAGCAGCAGAGATCACCACAACAAGCTCAAAATCAGAACCTGGGCCCCTCAACATCTTTTCCATTTACACACAGTAGACAGAGCAGACCCCTTTCGGATAAGCTTCACCCACATATTTAAGAATTTCAGCATCCAGGGCACATCTGCAATAAAGACATACTTTGTCATGTACGACTTGCAGAAAAAATTTCATTGGTCATTATACTGTACTAGACGATATTTCCACTTTCAAGCAGGTAACACAAAATTTACTGAAATGACACAAAATAACAAGTTGTTCAAAAATATACAAATCAGTCAGAGTATACTGTCCAGTGATATTGTATCAAATCCTTTAAAGCTGGCTTTAGTTGAGGAAATTATAAAAGCAGACAAAATTTCAAGCATAAAATTAAAGAGTGCAGGGCATACCGGAATTCTTCAACGTATGAAGATGGAAGTTCTGCATCAGTTGCAGGTCTCACCTCTGTACAACCTGAAACATTTTAGCACATTATAATAACACACAGGTGACAGAGTTATATAAATTAGAACACGCAGTTGGGAAAGGAAATGGACCAAAGTAGAACTGCAAATCTACTCCAGTATATAGTAGAATAGAATAGAACAGGATTGATTGAGCTATAATAACCTAGTTGCAGTACCACTTTTTCATAATTTGAAACATCCCCCAAACTTCAAATGCAATTTCAAGAAAATGTAAATTATTGGCAGAAATGTTACAATAAGCAGACAGTAGAGTACATTTGACTCATTGTACTGAAGATAATAGATGAAGCAACAGATCAAAATTAAGCTGTGATATAGTTTCCGTCACCTTTCTTAGATTGCAAATTAAAACAAAATGAATGAAAGGAAAAAGTAGTGATTATGAGCAGCAGCAGCAGCATTATATTTTTAGTTTGTTTTCACCATTCCTCAAGGTGGGAAGAGGGAAAAATCAGTAGAACCATAGCATATTCCAATCTTTCATCGGACTATAATGTGTTTGGTAAACTCAATATTAACGATTTCAATGCCCCTTACTTCTTTTTTTTTTTTGGGGGGGGGGGGGGTGTCTTACTTGTTTAACATGGTCGACTATGGCAACTTGAGTAGTCCTCGGATCAAGATAGGCATTCTCTTCAAACTCACCAAACGTAGTAACTAGCACCTGCATGCGCATGATAAATTAGGGAGCCAGGAGAAATTTAAAAAAAAAAAATAATAATAATGCAGCCGGATGCACATAATCCAGTAAATTTGGGGTAATTTGTACTCTTTCCAGATATCACAAGGATTTTCAGAAAATAATCCTGAAGATGTACGCAAACGATTCGGCAAATAATCGGTTAACCCCATGCACGGCATTATGATTACCATTCTCTATGTGAAGTAATGATATGATCCAGTTTTCATTCAAAAAAAAAAAATCTGTTAACGGAGGGGGCAAAGAAATAAAAAATACAGCGCCCTACCAGCCTAACAATTATCATATCCAAAATCCAAATTCCTCTAATGATTTTTTCCCTAAAAAGAAACAGCGACGTTTTGAATAAAAAACATATAAACCCTAAGAAAATGACGATGCTCGTGTTTGGAGAATTTCATCGATACATACGTCTCCGCTCCGATCCGGCATTTCAAGGGAAATCATGTGAGATTTATTGTACAAGGAAAATGCCTCTAATGCGGCCTCATGGTACACATCATCGTCGTTCAGAATCGATTTCACATCTGCAGGGACATTTTCTAATCCGTATAAATTTAAGCGGAAGTAAATGCGAATTATAAATTCTAGATATCGAACTACACAGATAAACCAGATGCATGAAAAGCTAATAGAAGCAAATCACCTTTGGCCACGTACTGGATTTCTCCGGAGAGGGGAGTTGAGGAGGAACCATTTGGCAATTTCGATCTTCTGCTTGTCGCTTAGCTCTGCTTCTTCTTCTTCTTCTGCCATATCTCTGCGACTCCGGCGACAAGATTCCGATATGCAAGTTCAGTGTGGGGACAGCGAAGGAATGAGCAACCACCAAGGCCGCGCGGGGATCGAGATGCTTGCTGGAAAACCAGGACCATCCACTGGGTAGGGTCCTGAATCCGAACGGACAAGATACGCACAGTTGCTCAGGTGGACCCAGCGGATAATAATATTCTGCTTCGTCGTGTAGCTGATCTGCAAGGGCCCGTTCGGTAAGGGGCGGAAATGGAAGGCAAGGGAAAATTTCGGCCGCGGACGCTTTGAGATGGAATACCTAAAATACCCATGTAAATTACTCCCTCCTGTCCTAATATAAGACCCATTTAACTAATTTGATTAGATTAAGAAAGTTAGGTAAGTTTAATTATAGAAAAGTGACACATTTTTTCCTAAAACACCATAATCATCTTTCTTAAGTAAATGCGAATTATAAATTCTAGATATCGAACTACACAGATAAACCAGATGCATGAAAAGCTAATAGAAGCAAATCACCTTTGGCCACGTACTGGATTTCTCCGGGAGGGGAGTTGAGGAGGAACCATTTGGCAATTTCGATCTTCTGCTTGTCGCTTAGCTCTGCTTCTTCTTCTTCTTCTGCCATATCTCTGCGACTCCGGCGACAAGATTCCGATATGCAAGTTCAGTGTGGGGACAGCGAAGGAAATGAGCAACCACCACAAGGCCGCGCGGGGATCGAGATGCTTGCTGGAAAACCAGGACCATCCACTGGGTAGGGTCCTGAATCCGAACGGACAAGATACGCACAGTTGCTCAGGTGGACCCAGCGGATAATAATATTCTGCTTCGTCGTGTAGCGTGATCTGCAAGGGCCCGTTCGGTAAGGGGCGGAAATGGAAGGCAAGGGAAAATTTTCGGCCGCGGACGCTTTGAGATGGAATACCTAAAATACCCATGTAAATTACTCCTTCTGTCCTTAATATAAGACCCATTTAACTAATTTGATTAGATTAAGAAAGTTAGGTAAGTTAGTTAATTATAGAAAAAGTGACACATTTTTCCTAAAACACCATAATCATCTTTCTTAATACCCCACCTCCCTCTTCTACTTGATTATGGTTAAAAGAATATCCATAGGGGTAATTTAGAGAAAATTAATAAATATGAGAAATGGGTCTTATATTTAGAACCAAAAACCAACTTAAGAATTGGGTCCTATATTAAGAACCGGAGGAGTATTAAGTATATTATATGTTAATTATCATTACTAATGAAAGAGATTATTTTATTTTCTTTAAGATAATAAAATATGATAAAAAATTTAAATTATCAGTGTTATCAAAATAAATAACAGTACATTTAAATTTCTCCGCCTTCATGTGCAAGTTTTTCACTTATAACTATAAATTTCCTCATGTAATACACAAACTTGAATATTTGATTAGATTTTAAATTCTAATAAATTATATTATCTAAATGAAATTTAGAAATTCCAGATTTAGAGAAATATATGAAATTTTAAATTTATTTATTTCTCCATCTGAGTCCTCATTAACATACTATTTAATTATGATGCTCTCAAATTGATTTGATCTATTCAAATATCAATCAAGATATTATTCAAATTCAAAATTAATTATTATTTTTTTATTTGAGCCTCCAATTAAAATCTCATTTCATAATGATACTTCTCATTTAATTTAATATACCTAAATTTCAATCAGAATATTATTTAAATCTCGTTAATTAAAAATATTCAAATTCTAAAATATTATACCTGACTTGTTTTTAAATAATCGAGCATAATAAATTTTCAAGAATATAACTAGTTGATAGTTAATTTCTTTTGCCAATACATTTTTCTTTCAATTTTTCCGAGAACTGAAAAAAGGATCGAAGATGATAAATGAAATATTTAGATGAGAATGAAACTACAATTTAAAAGTGATTTTATGAAATTTATATAGTAAAACAAATGCTTTTGGCACCTTCTAAACACCCCGGAAATCCGCCATTAACAAAACTTTTATCAACCGTTTCGCCAAAAAAAAAAAAGATTAAATTCGTGGAGAGCAGTGGAGTCACGAGTAAGGAAGGGATGGAGGAGATAGGATAAAATGCGTGGATTGGTTTTAATCGAAATTCAACACGGAGCAGCGAAGCAAATCGTTCTGGTGTTGAGGCATTTTTGACATTTTACAAATTTTTCCAACGGAAGCTCACCATCTCCGTGGAAATAGGTGGGACAGAAGCCTCCCTTGCATGATGAAAATGCTTCCCAACAAATTTCTCTTCAACCTACTACCCTTGTCGTGCCAAGAGAATCAGCAGATTCCATATACCAAACGGGACCTCAAGGACCTTGCGTCACTTCATAATTTTGGTCGACAATCACGGGGACTTTTGTCTGTTGTCTTCAGTCTTCACCGCTAAAACGCTTTGATTGGGAGGAATCTAACGGCGAGTATAAGCCCAGATCTAGCATTGGCCCAAAAAAGTTTTTACTTTTTAATCGGGCACTTGGAGGATTTCATGTAACAGACACTAGTTTTAAGTTTAAAATGAGTTAAACATACTCTGAATTAAAAAATATATATATTAAAATATATGATATCTCTCTAATTCAAATCGATCCCGATAAAACTATAATTCAAAATTCACTGATTCAATACCAAAAATGCATTACAAATTTGCAATTCATGGGTGCAGATCATCAAAACCACACACATCACCAGATTCCGCTCCGCGCGCATTCGCAAGACCGCGTTTGATTACACCGTTGGCTGCCTCAAATCCTACGACGCCCGAGCGAGCTTGATGTCCGACAGTTTCTCCATCGCGGCTTGTCAAGCGGTCCGAGCAAGTCACTTTGTAAAACCAAATCAGGGTAAGATTAACTTGTGTTTAATATAATAACTAATTAATATTTTATTTAATTTAAATATAACATTTTACTTTACTTTATCTTTTATATTTATCTAATTTTTTTCTAAAATAATCCTTATAGTTAAAAATCTCATCAAATAATAATTTTAATTAATTAATACACATAATTAGCATAAAGAATTTAACTAATTTTGTTAATCTATTTAGTTAATTAGTTCTTATATTAAAAACTAAAAGTAGTATTATTCCAGTAAGACCAAAGAATAATAAATACAACTCCATAAAGTCACGAGGGAAAAAGAAGGTCGAGCCATCCAACCATTTATTTGAAAAGATAGCTATCAACTAATTAAACGATTCACTCTCGTGTCAATTATCAGGCCCGAGGAAGGAGGAAATATTCAAACGTCCAATAGCTGCTGCTCGGCAAAACCCCAATTCTAGACTAAACTGATCTGTCACATCTAACTGATTGATCAAATAGGACGTCATCAGTCCCAAACCACAATAGGTCACAGGTGCTGGCTTTCGCAGAGGGGACACATGGAACGATCCCACAGCACAAGATTGGTATTTAGGTGAGAGATCATTCGTAATTACATTGTGTTTACCCTATCCCTACTCCTCTTTCTTTTTTTTAATTAATTTAATCAAGAAACCCACACACAGGGCACAAGCAGAGACCATCTTTAGCAATAATTCCAATGGCGCCAGACGTTTGCTTCCAAAAATTGCTTCCATGCCCTTAACGGGGTTATATCTGTACAGCTGGCAGAACTCCTGGTTCCACGATTCATAAACAAGCCTCTCGCAGCAAAGGACATCAGCTCCATCCGATCCATATAACCACGCACCCTGTATGAGAAGCCCGTTCTCGAATTGTGTTTATCATGAGAGTACTGAAGTTTTGTAACACTTTCATTTGGGAGAGCAAGAGTTTCTTGTCTCTGCTTGGAATCCTCATGTACTGACATCGAGCTTCCCATTCCAAATAATTCCCAATCAACCTGCTGAAAAATCCCAGATGCTCGCTCCGCGGTATGGGTAGAGCTGGTTTTTAACAGCATTTCTTGTTCAATAGCCAGATTGGTGACTTGGACTTTCAATTCATGTAAACGGTTGCCAATCCTTGTTGCTACTGCATCATATAGTGTTCTTCTTGGCACATTCTCACCTTTTTCCGCATTTAGCAGATCATCGAAATTGATTGGGTCACCTACGAGCACTGTAACCTAGGAAACATCATGTCCAGACAATCAAATTAAGATACGGCCAAAGGTTTATTCAATAAAAAAGAATAATAAAATGCAGTCGATGACAAGAAGCTCTTCCATTTCGTAAAGAAACCAGTTTCCATAATTACCGATAACTTGGTCCACAGGGAAGAATCAGACAGGAACGCAAAAGACACCTCATACACGGTCATAACAATGCAACTTATGAATTCCCTCATTTTTGTGGAGAAAACTGACTGTCATTTGGAGTATAACCTAACTGCTCAGTTAATTAGGACTGTTCAGAATAATTTTTGTTTTTATGAAAAACTCTAGGCTGTCTAGATTGATTGGACGATCAAGATCACCTTAAAGAGAGTCTTTTTCCAAGGGGAAAAAAAAAATCCAAATCCCTACAACTAGCACCAACCACCCGATCTGAACAAAGGAAAGTTCGCAAAACTATTAAAACAGGATCTCTGTTGGTAGCTCATCACATGTAAGGGACTAGGATTATACCGTCTTGCCAACTCTGGGAAATTTGGCGCCTATTGGCATGATATCTTGCATCCCTGTATGCACAAATGGGACCACAATGGGCACACTGTCTGAATCCAGGACCAACCTAAGGAGCAAATACACATATCAGAGTAACCCGAGGAGCAAATTTCCCAAAGCACATGCTAGTTTTACATATCCATTCCATGTCATTGTAGAAGTAGAAAAGCGGCTTCGATAACGTGAGAGAAGCAAACTTTTCAGCTAGTATTTGAATGAATTACCAAATACCACGCAGGAGATTGTTACCTTCCAACACCTCTCTTCGAAGAACCCATAGTTTTACCACCATCACGTGAACGACTTCCTTCTGGAAATATGTGGACCCACCCACCACGGTTCAATTTTGAAATGGCCATGTCCATTCCCTGCAGCAGAATGAGCAACAAGATAAAATCTCAATAATTTATCTCAAGAGATTCCATTTTGTAGAAGGCCTAAAGCAAGACATAGCTAGAAGCTAGGAAGCAAAAGACATATGGAAGAAAACACAGATAATACAAGGCAGCTGCTTATTTTTGAGACAAAACCATAAACGGTAGATTTTAGGTCGGAAAAGTAATTCACTCAGGAAAGGATATTAATTCAATAAACAAATTTTGTTTGCTTTCACTCTCAACAACAAGCATTAATACACAAGACAAGACTCAAAAGCGACTTCAAAGCCTAGTAATTAATGAGTAGACAGCAAGGAATCTATTTCCAGAATAGAACAAGTTGTCAAAGAAAATAATTTAATCCATGGCAGTAAAAGCAATAAAATGAAAAAAAGAATAAGCCAAGAGTTTCACCAAAGTCTGCAAATTTTACCGGACATTGGCAGGTACCATAAACACCAAAGTCTCCAATATAGTAAAGCATTAGAGTATCATTAAATTCATACCTTCTGATAAATTCCATCACCACGAGAAACCGGCAAGACTTTGACAGATTGAAAGAATGCAGAAGTTACGGGGTTTTTAAAACATCGGTCAGTTGCACACAATGTCCATCTCAGGTTCTGAGCATCCAACAGAACATGAGGGGGAAGCAGTGAAGCAATAACAAGAGGATCATCCATGGAAGCCACATGATTGCTAACCTGAACAGGAGTTATAAAAGAGCGAGCCAGCATCAATATGATATGTACTATGGCGTATGCAATACAACTGGAACCATAAAGAAATTAATTACAGAGATCACTTTCTCAAAGATAACGAAGACTAAGCTAATCAAACTATACTGTTTATAAGACATGCTCCTAGGCCTCGGAGCATACCGTAAGAAGAGGCTTGTCTTTGGGTCTATGAAGCAAAGGTTCGTGCAACTTTTCTAAACCGTACACCTGTTGTGACACAGCAGCGAAATTAAGCACTCTACGACGAAAAAAGATAGCAGGAAGAAACAAAAAAAGTTTGCAACCTAGCTCAAGACCAAAGAAATTCACAATTTCACATACCTGGACACGGTTTAACCCGTTCATAAACACATGGCACACATTTCCAAGCACAGGAACAGCTACAGCTTGCAGCACTCGAAGTAGAGCCGACTCTTCAGAACTGAAGTCCTTACTCACTGGGGAAAAAAATTCAGAAAATGATAAATACAAACAATACAACTAACGAACCGTCACAAATTGCAATGCATTTGAGAAATTGAACGGAACATATGCAAGAAAAGAAGGGGAAAGCGGACATCTAATCATCCAAAAACATTGATTTCAGAATCATACGAACAAAATTGAAGGCCAAACAACGCGCAGTAGGAATAACCAGGTAGGAGCTCAAAAACTGCGAGGAAAGGCATATAAAGGAGATTGATAACGTCGAGCCAAGAATAGTAGAATACTCAAAAGTGACAAATGCACGAATCGAACATAACCAAGACTTGATCGATCCCAATTAAAGAAGCTGATTGGAAAAAAATGTGAGGGAAAATCAGCTACGAGAAACAAGAAAGGAAGAATGAGCACCTTTTTTTCGATAGAAAGAGGAAGAAGGCAAAGATTCCTGACGAAAATCACGAAAACGGCGAAGCCAGCGCTGCATAGTGCAGGAGAAATAACCTTCAGGGATAAACGTCGGCTGGCGCCGCCAATGGCGATCGACGGCAACTCTGAAACGGTTCCGGAGCTGCAGTTGCAGAGAGCGAGCCTTGTTCTTCCAGAGATCTCCACGATCAAAACGCGGCATCGATGCAGAATCGATGAAAGGGAGAGGGAATTCTGAAGATTCAAAATGTCACTGGGATACTAGAAAGGACCTTGGAGTGAGATTGTGAGAAGAGGGACAGCGAAGCGCAAGTGCCGATAGCAAATTGAGAGGGAACGTTTTCCAACGTCCGCAAGGAAGTCGGTGTGAGTCGCTGCCTCAGCCTCTGTGCGCATTATGCGCGCTTCTCAGGAATTGGAGCCCAGGTTTTCTTGGATTAGGGTGTTCAGTTTCAACCCTACTTACTCGGGCCCACAAGGCTGCTCCACAATGACCACATGTGAGATAAAGATGGCCCGCACTTATGTTTGTTTGTTGCCACATCATCCTCGAGTTGTTGTAAGAAGGAAGGCGGTACCGGAAAGCGGAAACCGGATACTCAACGGGTGAAAACATCGGTCCACGATTGACTGGTTCTACCCCAATCCGACTGCCGGTGCCGATGATAATTGAATTATTATATTATATTCTTTTTATTATTTTCGTACTTGAGGAACATATGACTTATCTTATAAATTTTAATTTTAATTTATCTTAATATTTAATATATTTTTTAATATTATCTTTAATTATTTTTTCTTATCACATTTTCCTACACATTTTTTCCATCAGTTTTTAATTTATTATAAGAGCATTTTTAAAAATAAAAATATACTTCTAATATATTTATTATTTTTAATTAATTATTTATTATCCGTGAATTAGTCATTTAAAATTTATGATAAAGACAAAATAGAGTATTAATTGTTAATTGTTCTGTGAAAAAAATAGTAAGGCTAAAAGCCACTTCCTCTGAAATTATTTTATATATAACAAGATGTTTGTAATTTTCATATAATCCTCTTTGGTGGGGATGATCAGCCGGCACAATTTCTCCCTCACTTCTCCATGAAAAAAAGAAGGAACCATGCGCTCTTGACTTGCAAACTATACCACGACTTTCAATGGGCCATTGATCCCTGGGGGAAATCATTATTCAATAAATTCACGTATAGAGGATCAAATTTCATTACATATATCACTACGAAGACTATCATCATCTTTCAGCACCTATTGCGCCTAATTCTTAAATGATTTTGGGCTATAAGCTTCTTATAAACATCAACCCCCTGTGCTTGAACTGATTTTTGGCGAGCACAGGATTTTTTAATTTTTATTTATATTTTCAGTTACCATGTATACTGTATACGTGAAACTTATCCATTACTGAACCCTCAAGTATAACCTTTACTTCTCTCTTCTGCCTTTACCTTCTCCCCACTCCAGCTCTCCCTCCCTCTCATTTCACCTCTACCGTTTCCTTAATTTACTTTATAACCATTAGATGTGCGACTTTCTATACACTCCAGACAATTTTAACCTCTCTAAGCTAGAGCCGCACTCAACTAATCAAATGCTAAGCCTCTCAAAAGTAAGGGGTGCAGCTAAGAATTTTGAATTACCAAAAATTGAAACTAGAGGATCTCGTAGTACATTATTAAATGACTTAAACTGACCAAAAACAAACTTGTTATGATCAAAGTGATCAATTCATAGAGCAACCTCACAGGTTGTGGAGGGAAGGATTGCACGAAATCAATGACGATAGCCGGAACCAGAATACAAGAGGACGCCAGTAGCACCAGTCAAGTCAAGAAATTCGTATTCTGAGTGCAAAAAAGTTGCTGCTTGAACATGGCTACTAACTTACGAACCATATAAAAAAAATATAATTATTCATGTATCTGGATTGGAAATTAGTTGAATGACGATCCCAACACAGCACAAGCTTGTTTCCTTTGCATGGCCATTCCTGTAGCTCATGTTTCATCTACTTTGCCTATAACTTGGTCTCAATCATCCTAGAAAGCACTCTTACAGCATGTTCAGTTCATCTTTCAGGCAACGACCATAACCATATCATCATTTATATCTGCAAAAGAAACATTCTCAGCTATCCCCCAAATAAAAAGAAAGAAAGCAGAACAATTAGGAAATAAAGAGCGGTGCCAGCTTTCATGAGCATTGCCGTTAAGTTCATTCCCAGGCATCCATTAGGCGGGGAAGGAAAGGACGCAAAAGTATCAGCATATCTAGACCCTTTCCAACATCTCTTGTTAAGTCGAGCAAAATCATGGCTTTTAAAATATGTCTACAGAAATAGCCTAATTAACTTACCATAAGATAAATTGTTTCATGGGGAAAAAATAATCGAAGCGTCCTTTTTTTGGGTCAATATCAAAAATTCAAAATGCATGTTTGGCAAAGCCAAAACGGCATATGGCAACATCCATACCCAAAATAAAAAGACAAGACAAAGCAGCCGCACCATTGTGAATAAGCAACAATTGATTCTACACTAAGCAAAAACAAGAACAAGTGTCACGATTTGAAAGGATGAGTTCACTTACAGTGAACAGATACCCAATCGAGAGTAACTAAAATCCATCTACAACTTTGATACCAGCACCCTTGTCCCATTCCTCGGGAGGAGCAACATCTGCCATCACCTTCTCCTGACCTCGCCAAAGAATCTAAGGAAATAGTATTCCAGCATCATTAGTTTGGTGAACCTCATGCATGGTTGGGGATGCGAACAGAGGTTAGACCTGATATTACCATTAAATAGCACTTACTTTGTCAACGACGCCAAATTCCTTCGCCTTTGTGGAATCCATATAATATGGTCTCTTCATCACATTAGCTACTCTCTCCTCCGACTAATGATAAGAAAAGCAAGTCAAGCAAGGAATCGTTAGATCCTGCCTTACCTTTCACAAATAAATATGACATCCACAGACAATCTACGAATGGTTACTCACATTTCCAGTATGTTTTGCGAGTAGTTTGACAAGAGTATCCCTGTTTATTATCACCTGGAAAATATTTGAAAATAAACAAAGGTTTCAACAACGTAAGTAGGGATTCTTCGGATGTTAGGAAAACATTACTTGGCAACATCCAAACAGCATTGATATGGAAAACTATTAACACCAAGTAAGATGATCATTCCCCACGGTGTTAAATGGTCCGCAGAAAATAACAAATTTGACCAACCTCCTGTGCACGAATAAGAACATCACTGGCAGGCATTAAACCAGATGATGGAACACGAGGCTGCTGAATCATGGCTGTAATAGAAATCAATAGAACAGTTTCACATCTCTATAGGATTGAAGTCCTGGAGTAGCAAACTTAATCTAACCACAGGGTCCCAACCATACCTTTGGAATGCGGCATCATAAATCGTTTACTCTTGGTCCCTGCAGCAAGCAGCAGACAGGCTTGACCTATAGCTGCTCCAACTGCCACTGTGTGAATCTGCATAGGTAGAAAAACTGATGTGGGAACTGATAGCTAATGCATTATGGAAGAGTAAAAAGGCATCGCTATTCAAAGCAGAAGCATTGCACATTATTTCCATTCAGCCTTGTTTTAATGTGACTTCCTTAAGTCATCACCTGAAATGCCAGGTCATTGATACATAAAAACGAATGCAACATCAGACGAATGAATGCAAGGTTGACTTGTAAGCACTAGAAACAGCCACTAAGCTACCAATAACACAAATCATGAAGAGAACACAGCATCAACAGATTCCATAGCATAATTAACACAAATAGATGCATCAACCTTCATAAGTTTAGATTTCTATAGCAGCCCACTTCCATTTCACATTATATATTATTTCCGACAAAACTTAAAAACAAAACAGATATACAATATATATTCATATATATGAACGCAGAATTTATATTGAACGGAGAGAAACAAACCTCATTTTTTAACTGCATCATTGCATCATAAATGGCGAAACCTTCTGTCTCCATCCCTACCTGAATGCAAATATCCACAATACATTAGACACAGAGGAAGGCAGCACAATAGATTATCTTAAATTATTGGTGCATAAACAACATGGACGACACGTCAATACCGTGAATATTTCACATCATGTAGAAGTTGGAAATGAGTGCAACGCTTACCGTTTCACCATCATCACGAGTAGTTCCAGTTGAATTAATATAAATATATATAGGTTCTTTGGGATCCATCCACTGAAGGTACATCAACTCTGCAACAACGAGTTCTGTGACGGCTGGCACCAACTGAAAGGCAGAGTTATAATGAATCAGAAAAATTACTGTGGTAAAATACTGTTATCATAAGCAAGTAGCAGCGGAATGCAGGCAATAGAAACTGTGGCTGGGGATTAACATACGCTAAACAAAAGATGGAAATGTAAGAGAAGGCATAAATAGGTGGATTAACTACTTTGTTAGTGTTCACAAAATCCTCAACATGTAAAATATTCTCTTCACTATCTCGTTCGATCAATCCGAGGCTCAAAATGTTACAAAATATTCAACTTAATTCACAAATAACATTATAGTACATCAATAACCACTATTGCAATAATTTGGTTACCCTTCCATGACTAAAAGCTAAAGCTTTTCACTCAGATTTTTCTCACGGATAGTAGGGGAATGAAATTTTCGATTAATTTTATAATAAAGAGTAACACATGTAACAGCAAATGATAAAACCGAAAGAACAAATGCATATGGAATCGGAAGCATAATTTGGTACTCACAGGCATGCCAATATAAACAATTCTGCCATGAAGAAGCAGTGAAGGCAAATCAGGTGGAGGCCTTCTGGGACGGTGTTCATTGTATGAAACCGATCTCTCCACCTATTACAAGTAGACAATAGCGTTACTTGAACGAATAAGCATAACCAATGCGAATACTAGAAGAAAGTCGTCACAAACAGACTAAGAGACTATAGAACTCATAGTTGATCAACACTGCTTCCTAAAAGGTTGCCATACATGTTACATAATCATCCTAGTCTCTAACCAAATTCTGTCAACACTATATCCCCATTTAGGGTGTGATACTCTGGCTTTTATGTGTCAGCAGATATTAACATCTCTTCAAGAGCGAATTTTGAACACGACCATTTACCAGAACACCGAATTGACCACAGACTTTACACTTGTGACTGGATAGTAAGCGAAAGAGATATTACTTGGGCGGGAGTAGCCATGAGCTTCGGGGACTCAAATATGTCCAAATAAGGAGGGGTTTCAGAATTCACGGGACGGTTAAGCAGCGTTTCCGGAGAAGTGGCAGCCACAGAAGCAAGCTTCGAGAGAAAGGGATCTTTAGGGTTGATAGGGGGCATAGGAATTCTAGCCTGATTTCTGGCATTCATGAAGCAACAGGTCCTAGAATTTCTCCTCACGGGCAATTGAGAGGAGGAAGACGAAGTCGGCATGGAAGTGGCCATTGGCGCCCACACATACGTGGACATGCTTTGTGATTATAATTGTGTCCCTGCTAATTCTGGAATCCTCTTGAATGAAATGGGTTGAAGCCGAACCAGGGATGGGAGGCTGGAGGATTACAAGCGACCCTGCTGTGTTTATTATTATTTTTTTTAATTTTAATATCTATTTCAACAGAATCTTTCTCCCTTCCGTGCTGGTCCTTTCTGGGTCGGGTTGGTCTGGTTTGGGCCGATCGGATTTTGAATGTGATGCCTTACGTATAATGAACGTACTCAGAAGCAAACATGGAATACACTAGCAGAAATTAAGCCTAATAGAAGATACTAGTTCTTTACAACATAGTAAACTAAAATTTAAATTTCTATTTGAAAAATTGTTCACATTTAGTACCTGATAATATCTCGAATATGATTACTTCTAATAAGATACTACGATGATAATAAAGTTAGAAAGGAATATTTTTATATTATTATATTTAGTATTAATTATCTATAACCTAATTAACTAATTTAAGTATATTAAAAATATTAGTTAAATTAGTTAATATGTTCTTTTTAAAAAATTCTAAGCATCTTTCTTAATTCCTTCCCCATTCCTACTTGATTATTAATTTAAAAAATAAATATATATAATAAGTTTTACATTAGGTCATATGTTAAAGACTGGAAAAATACAACTAGAAATATAATATGATTGAAAATTGTAATAACAATAAATTTAAATTAACAATAATTAGATTATACATTAAAGATCGGAAGTACTACTCCCTCTTATCTTACTCATAAACTTCAAATTTAAGAAGAAATGTGCTCTATTTTATAAGCATCAATTTGAATTTGTTTTAATATTTAATGCATTTTTTCAATTTTATCCATAACTATTTATTATTTACATATTTTCTTATCACATATTTCTATATTTTTCATTTTTTTCTCATTTCTTAAAAAAATTTATAAATAAAAATATATTTCTAAAATATTTTTTTCTAACATATTTTTTACTTTATCTAATTTTAAGTAATTATTTGTTACCCGTAATACTTTCAACTTAAGATAAGGAGGAGAATATTGCCCAAGCATTTTACAAATAATTAGGTCCAGAGCATTTTAGACTTCTATAATTTTTAAATTACATATTTTTCATTTATTAAATACACTTACTTATTTATCATGTATAATAAATATATTTTTAGTATCTTTTAGTATTTTTTTAATTTTTAATAAATAATTAAAATTATATTAAAAATTATATTACCTATGTTGTTCACTGAGGCATAACATGAAAACAGGGCCAACTCTCGTTGGACGGAGACCGCCTTGCAGTCTCAAATTCAACCACCCTACAACTTGTTGAGATGAT
Organism: Neltuma alba; assembly: GCF_004799145.2. NCBI lineage: Eukaryota > Viridiplantae > Streptophyta > Magnoliopsida > Fabales > Fabaceae > Neltuma > Neltuma alba. The sequence continues at coordinate 99,547 of NW_021637666.1, read as the reverse complement.
CCAAATCTTAGCTTGAGAGCTATCAGCTGGCTGAAAATGTGATCTTTTTGTTTGGCTAAAATTTTTTGTAACCACATTTGGTCTTTAACTGAAAGCATCGCAACACGGGAGAAGAGATTAGCCATATCAACTCAACCATCACGCTGTTGTTAAGCCACCAGTCACAACCTATTCACCTAAACACTCTTTACAGCAGAACCGGGAAACAAAATAGCTGCATCCCGGTTTAACAACTTAAACGGTACACAGCAGAAAGAAACCACGGAAAACACAGCTACTAAAGCATACACAATCCCTCACATTTTTTCAAAGATAACAACCACCAAAGAAATATCATGCTCTGTTTTCACCGAATATCCTTGCAATCTTCTCTGTAGGCACCAATGGCAGGTAGGCCGAAACTCTATAACCCTTCTGAGCGGCATAAACAACAGTCTCGTTATACTTGTCCGTACAGAAGGCTGCCGGTGGAATAACAACATTAGCAACTTGCGGGAACAACGGCAGCTTGTTCAACTTCTGCCATGCCGACACAGCGCACTGCTCAGCCTTCGGCTCATACTTTGCATACAGCTCCTCGGCTGTAGGCTCGTACTTGAAGTAAACCGACTTAGCCAAACCCGACGCAGTATCTACCACGCCAGCTCGTCTGACTTCAGAAACCAAGGTTCGAGCCGCCTCCGGAACCTTTTGAGCCACTGTCAAGACTTGGGCCGATGCCTTCTTGATGTTAGTAGGCACGCGGCGATCCAGCTCAGTCAAAGATTCTCCCACCTGCGGAAAAATCACGCACAGCATAAATCTCAAGAGCTTCAATCAGCAGGCAAACATAACAACAGATGCGTCTTTCGCCTTTTGATTTTCAATTAAACTGTAATAGCAAATCAAATCTGATAGGGTAATTCCTTTCTTTTTTTTCTTTAAGCTTTAGCGTAACACAATGAAGGGAGGACAAAATTGCAAATTTCTCCATTCGACCCTGACCTTACGATCAACGTATTTGAGGACTTCGACAGGGACGTCACGAAATTTATCGTACACAGGTCGAACCACGCTTTTGACGGTTCCCTCTACGCTCTCGACGCCGGGCTTGAGGGGGCCAGCATGTTCCCTAGCATAGGCATAGAGGATGGAGAAGCTCATAAGGGCCTGAATAGCAGCCACTTGCACGAATCCCAGGTACATGAGCCCTCGTTCATTTTCCCGGGTAGCCTATCACCACATTCAAGAAACCGTATAAATTGAATATGTTACGAATCAAAATCATAACGTGTAAAATAAAGTAAAAACCCTAATTGGGGTGCGATTTGAGAGGGGAAATTCAGAATGAAAGAAAATAGATGAAATCTCGCGCGACGGAGCCTTTGGTTACTCACAGAAGTTTGATAGATAAAAAGATTGTCAGCAATCAGTACGGCTATTGATAAAGAAAAATCAGAAAATAAACGGTTGAATCAAAAGCCCCAAACTAGAAGAGGAGGGCTATGTTTAATTGCATAAAAGAAATAATAGAGGAAAACTCGACAATTTTATAGCGGAGCTTACTAGATGTTGCTGGGATTGGGGATTTTCATCGGCCATGGTCGCAGAAGAGTTTTGATCCGGAGAGTTCAGGGAGGAGGTGAAGAGGAATCTTTAATATTTTGTTTTTCCCTTGGAATGAGAGCACCGAATGGTGAGGGTTGGAGAAAAATGGATTGATTAAATAGCAAGGGAGAGAATAGAGGAACAACGAAAGAAGCTTCCAGAAGCAGGTGGAAAACCGCGGTGAGAACGAATGGCTGTGGTGGGAAAGCGAGATGTTTTTTCCTTTTTATTTTTGACCTGAAGGAATGCGAGGTGTTGTATGCATGCCTGTATGCATATTTAGGAATTAAGAATTGTGTTGTGTGGGCGTAGCTATTAGCTTTCCATGGGAAACAGACCGTCATCATCAAGTCATTGACTGCTCATGTGGTTTTTTCTTCGTTTGCATACTTCCAGCTTAAGTAAATAATCCAATGCGCTAAGCATCTAGGTTTTCGCTCTAAGTTTTTGGGCTGTGGTGCGTCCGATGAGGCCCTAGGCTCAATATGTCTAAGAAGCTGGACTCTTTCTGTTTCAATCCATGGACGATTATTTCCCTGTCCACACCACGAGCGGCAATATTGAAATCAACTATTGCTCACAAAATCTTCATTCTTTGGGAAAAAAAATTACTCAAACACACCTAATCATGTCAAAAGTATATTTTTAATCCAAAACCATAATTTTGCCATGAGCCATTGATACCAACCTACCAACCGCTGCTCAAAATCTATTCCGGCGTGCTTGGCTTCTTCAAAAAAACACTTTTAAAAAATCTTTTCACGTAGACCAAAAGAAATTTTTTTTTACATACATATTTTTTATACTTTAAAATCAAAACTATAGTTTTGTTTCTACTCAAATACTTTTTAAAAATTAAATATCCAAAATCAACTTCATCTATCGTTGATCCAGATAGAACCTCGCTATGAATTTGTCATCCATAAATGTCAAGTGCCACGGGCTGCGTGCCCTAATCTATGTGTTTTCGCTGATGACTCACTTGTTGTATAAGTTCATCCACAAAATTTTTCCCGGTTTGAATGAGATTTCAAAACTCAATTTATTTATATCTTGATATTTAAATTTAAAAAAAAGACACACACTAAGGGAATTTTCATGTATATATGTGATCCTTTAGTTCATGATATGTCTGACTTAACCGGCTCACACGGACCAAAAATACTAGTTAAAAAATAATCAAAACATTAAACATGTAAGGAATTTTAAAGCAGTCTGAATATGCCTCTGACAAAAGTTAACTTGTGAAATTTATCTGTACGAAAGGGAAAATAGAAAAATAAATATTAAATACTTTATGTGTTATTAAGTTGGGTTTATCATTTTGGATCAAGTTAAAACAGTACTCTTGTCACTATTATCATCATACGTCCAATCTGAAGGGGAAAAAAAATTATCATACGACACATGAGGAAATGATATACCCTCAAAATCTTATTTGATCTCGATGACCGGGGACAAGACTGGGTTTTTAGCAATTTCTGCGTGACCAACTCAGCGTTTTCAGGTTCACCAATTGGCTTTGAATGCCAAAATCCGCACGCATGAACTACACTCAGAATCTCAACTATTCGACGGTGAGGGGTGAGAAAGAGGATGAAAAGCTTACGGTGTGCTTCTTTGAAATATGCTGGACGAGGTTGGTGGGTGGGGCCTTCTCGCCATGACTCGTTGTATGGTAGTGGGACCACTCTTAGCTTTTGATTTGGTCACAAAACCCATCACTAAACAACCCAACCAACTAAAATAACATAGGAAAGGTACATGATTAATGACTCTAACCACTCTTCTACTCCCTCTTGCCGGCAGCTTTCCCTTCCATTTTCCATTATTAAATTCGCTTAACATGTTTCACGAATCACGACCTAACCCCACCTCATTATTTTATGGCTGATATCCCTATTTTTAAGTCGAGATTGAATGAATGATGAATATATCACTTTACCCCTGCCAGAGATTTATTACTTCAATATGATTCAATCGCTTCTTTCTTTCATTCCGTCAAAGTAAAAGCTCTCTCTTTTCCCTTTTTTTTTTTTGGCCGGGCCGAGCTCTTTTCCTCTCTTTATGGAGGGGGGAAAAAATGAAAAAGTTAACACATGATGCCTTATGCTAGCAGGTAAAGCAAGCCCCATTCACAAAATTGCCCAGAACACAACGAATTTAAAAGACAAGGTTATAGACATTATAGCATGGAACAAAGAATGTTAAGGGAAAAAAGACAGGTGCTAAAATCATTAACAAACAATCGGTACTAGGGATTCAACAATCAAAAATCAAAAAATAGCCCAAAAAGAAAAAAGAGGACTCGCATGATGCGCGGTGTTGCCCAAATTCAAAATATTGCCCAAACAGGAATCTGTGACGAATCACTGTTTCCAAACACCAATAGAAGGACACTGCCGGTGCCCTCCTCGCCTCAGAAACGTCCAAAACGCAGGGGTACCAGTATAACGGCATGTATTATTATCAATCAACACAACTGTGACCGACAAGTCCATCAACTCGAAATTGCATATGCTCGGTCCCGGGGGTATGATTAATACAAGTATATAGCAATCAAATCAGCTTGAAAAATAAACAGTAAATAAATACAGGAGGGGAATTTTTATAGCAGCAAAATTCTAGCTCCTGCACCTTGTAATGGCGCTGCAGCCACGACTGTAAGGGTTAGCCTGAGCACCGGGTCGGCAGTTGTAGTAGGAGGCGCCACGGCGAGAGCAGGGCACGGTGTTCCTCTGCAAAGCTCCGTAGCTGATGTACTGCGACGTGGCCAAGATGCGGCGGTTGGTCTCCGAGTCCAAGTCAAACTCCTCTCCATTCAGGCACTCTGCAATTGAACCCTCACAGCTCGACTTAGTGCGAACCAGCCCTAGCCCCAGGTGGTGATGGCGGTCGCCTCCGGCGTTGACGACGGCCGATGAACTGATCACTAGTACGACGGAACAAATGACAAGGAAAGCAACGGAATGAGGGTTGGCCATCTTTCAGAAGATGATGCTCTGTTTCTGGAATGGACTATCGAAGGAGCCGGTGTGTATTTCCGTGTAGTTTTTTTTTCTGAATCTGGCCTTCTGCGTGTGGCTTTGGGTCTTCCCAATGAACAGAGCAGTGGCGAGCGCAAGGAACCACTTGGAACTATAAAAGACCCCAATCTCAACAACGACACTCAAATCCTACTTATTTACATATATGCCATCTCCTCAATCATTTTTCCGTTTAAAAAAAAAAAACAAAAAACTGACAGTCCGTCCCGCCCTTCTTTTTGAATTTTTAATTTTTTGTTTTGATTTTATCCTTTTGGAGCCTTGCTCTTGTTTCTCGTTTTTGCATTGGATGATTATGAATATTAGACAAATTTTTTTTGCCAGCGTATTAGACTAGTATTTAATAATTAATATGTATTGAGTAACTATAATTTTATTAAAACATTTTAGGTTTGATAGTTGAAGATTAAGGAGAACATGCAAATATAGTAATACGGATTTCGTTTTTTTTTTTTTTGAGTAGTTTCGTGAAAATAGTGGATCGTGCGTAATATCAAGACATTGACCTGTCTCTATTGATTTGATTCTTCTCGTTCAACTTGATTGGTATAAGTAACGAGGCTATTTTACATATGTGTTGACCGTTTCCACACTTAAGCATGGGAGAGAAGGCCAAAGGGTCAAGTCACCCTCTTCTTTTTGTAATCATCAACTTGCATATACGAAAGCGGGAAGAAACGGCTCTCCTTGACGGCTTTGAACGGGCCACAGCTCAGTTCCTGGATAACAACGGGGTTTCACATCCATAAACAATAAATAATTAAACTATATTCATTCGTGCAAGTAACTTCATGGCCTATTAAAAGGAAATGCGCAAAATAATAAAGTCAACTAAAAATTTTAAAGACATTTTTTAGGGTAGGTGCGAATCTCATTTTAGTGTTTCTAGAGGCGTTGACAATGAAAGGGGAAAAAAATTAAACTCATTGAATCTGCAGTGATTATTTGTTATACCTAAACTTTGATTTAGCTTGGCAAGAACCTAAACTTCCATTTTATTATTAGATGAACCAGAGAATGCCAGACTTTCAATTAAGGGTGTCCTATTTTTAATTTTATTGTTCTGATATTATTTTTATTTTAATAACAAAGGCTGTCAAGTGGCACTAATACAATTTTAAAATGCTTATATATTAAGTTTTATCAATGAAAAATTAATAATGTAAATTCATCTGCTACAGGCATGTAAAGTTTGATAAAATTTTAAAAGAGAGCAGCTCTTGAAGATGAATAAATGCAATCCCCTTCTCAAATTTTATTGAAACATATAGTTATACAAATAAGAAGAGAGAGCTGCCAGAGAGAAATTAGGACGGGTCTAGAACAGGTAATATTTTTTTAGTATTTGCAAATATTGTGCTTTCTAAATAGTGCGATACAACCTCAAATATAAGAATTATATTTGACTAATTTAAATATAAGAAGATATTGATAAATTAGTTAATTTATAACAAATATAACTTAATTTCTCAGAAATATCTCTATATACCAATTTATAAGTAAAAATAAATTATTTTAAAAATATGATAAATATAAAAGATAAAATAAATTGATGTTTTGTATTTAAAAATTCATTATCTCCTAGCCAACTCTCAATGTCAGTTAAGGGCAACATCGTAGTTTTGAATGGAAAAGGATGCAGATTAGTAATTTCAGTTTTCTTTAAAAAAATAAAAGAGGCGAGACGGTGTTGAGAATTTTTTTCCCTTTTGGGTGCAATGCTATGTTCCCAGATTCTTCTGATAACTAAAACACGTTTTCTTCTTATTATTTGCTTCCAACCTCAGATTTCATTATTTTAAATGTGAGCTGTTTGGAGTGCCTAGTCAATATTCCATCTCCCCTTACCTAATATGCTTCAAGCCAATGTCTTTTTTTGACCCTCTATTTCTTTTTAAAGAAAATGCATGTTGCATTATTATATGATTATTTTAATTATTTGGTGAATATAAGCGTCTGGACCAAAAATGAACAAGGCCCGGCAGAAGGACGACGAAAAAACACTGTACTTTCACGGCTGGAGAGATGAAGAGGCGGGTTGGTGTCCTGAGGAAACCAAACCTGGGCGAAAGCGGTCGACGGCCGGAGAGAGTACAAGGGCGGGATCTGGCAAGTCGAAATCACCCTCCGGTTGCCACCTGTCTGACATAAAAATAACGGACTTTTCTTTCTTGCCTAGAAAAACAAACAATGAACCATCCTGGCTTATTGAATACTTCCCCGTTTTTGCCTTCCATTTTTTCTAATTTTACTTTTTACTTCTTCAATCATGTGCACATAATATTATATTTTTCTTTTTGAATATTATTTGATCCAATAAGAGAAAGAATACTTCCCCCGTTCCCTCGGGAAAAAAAAAATTCCTCATCCCTTTTCATAACAAACAAATACTTAATTTGCCAAGACTAGAGAAATTAAGTAAAATTAGTGACAAGTTGTAAATATGTCATAGATATAATTTTATTTTTAAAAATACCCTCACTTATTTAATACTCCCTCCGTTCCTTATTATAAGAGAATTTGATACTTATGGCATGTTCCTATATATAAGAGACACTTAAAAGTTGTCTCTACTTTTTTGTGTTGATTTCCTATTTTACCCATATTTATTTTGTCTCCAATTCACACTCTCTCCCCCTCCCACTTCTCTTTCTTTTAATAATTTAATTATTCTCTCTCATGTTCTCTCTCCTTATTAATGAGGGCATTTTTAGAAAAAAAATTACACTTTTTACACATTAATTGTTCTTAACTAATTTTAACTTTTTTTTTATCAACGTAATTCGGTTATTCGTCTCTTATAATAAGAAACTGAGGGAGTAGTAATTTTAAGAGATTAACTAATTAATGAAAAACTGCACTCATTCTTTGAAGAGTTTTGATAAATACTGTAGATAAAGTGTAAATACTACTTATTTCTAAATATGAAAAAATTCTCAAAATTCTTTTACAAAAAAATGTAGGGGGTACTTAGTAAGTTTATTATACTTAAATAAGATTTATTTGTTTATTCAAAACAGACTTGACCGTAAATATAAATCGTTGACTTTTGGATATCACCACCTGTTAGTTATAAATAAATAATGTGATTTTTAATTTTCTTTTATCCATTTGATTTCCGAATCATTAACAATGAGTTAAAGTCACATGCACACGTTATTTGATAGTAACGTAGATTATAGTAAAATGCAATGATATTTGGTTAAAATAGTCTTAATTTTCTATTTATATATATTCTTAATTTTATAGCTCACTCTCATTTTTAATTAATTAATTGGCATTAACGAAAGATGAAATGAAATAAAAATAATCAAAATCAGATTAAAATCCCAGAGAGGCAACATCTCTTAAAATAAAACGACGACTCCAAGACCCAATCATCTTGAAAAAATTAAAAATAGGTAGTGTGGGTGCTGAACCCGACATGGCACCGCACAACGATCATCCCTCTACGGCTCTACCTCAACGGTCCATTATCGATTCTCTAATCCACTTAAGCGCAACATTGAATGTGAAATGTGAACAGAACCGACATCATATGTCCGATACGAGAAGACACACAAGACAAGAAATACCTCTTCTAGACGTCCATGGAGCTCACTCCCTTATTGCTTCGGCTGGCAAGCCACTGATTATTTTTTTTTTTTCAAGAAAATAACGATGTTAGTGAAATAACTAAGAAAAGAAACCTGATTTGGGACGACAAAAGATGGGGAGGAGTCAAATCTCTACTACGACTTTCTAAAATATGAAACCGACCACTGAAAGAGTCCTGTTGATTCAAAATTTCTCATAAATCAGAGGTAATCTGGCAGCAAGTCTCGTTCTGAGAAATGAACTGACAAGTGAATCCGCGCTTAATTACTGTTGGTTGATGTCTTGATTTCTGCAAAATAGTGCATTAGTGTTGTATTACTAAAAACAGTTATCTGGAGCTGGAGGTAATAGTAGCAAAATTCCCATGACAGCCAATAATAATAATAATACAGTCATTATGAGTAGTCGGTGCTGGGTTACTGTCTCGTATGAGTCGTATAGAAGAGGTTGGAGAGACAGAGCACGTCACAAGAAGTGAGACAAGTACTCGCTACTTACCAGGGAAAAAGACAGCCATTATGTCAGATCAGATGCGTTTCGTGTTTCTGTTCTTTAAACGCAGCGTCACAGTGCGGATTGAATCCACTTTTCACTCTTATCATCCCCTCTCCAGCATCTGCTCTGTACTGGGGTGATGTTTGGATCTCCTTTGACTCGATGGCCCTTGGGAATCATCTCTCACCATGTGGGCACAAAAAGAACGCACACAACAGTTATTAGTTCAAAATGAGCTCATATCCACTTGCCCAGTTAACTACCTCGACGCTCTTGTGCATCAATTGATTTGATACATGTGCGTGTGTCAGTAAAGGCATAAATAAAACGTTGATCACATATTTACTCCCCAATCCCCATGCTTGGAGAAACTTCTGTCAGCTATTAACGACACCAGCTATATTAAAAGTTGCAAACTCAGCCGTGAGATATTCAGACAAAGGCTTTTGCACGTGATCTCATAATAAAGTCTGCTTAGGGCGACCTTTCATTTGCCTGACCAAGATGCAAGGAGGAGATGAAACATGGCAGGGATACCATAGAATAAAATCTCAAAAAAATGAAACTAGACAATGCGGCGAGGGAGCAGAAATACTAGTAGTTGATATGTGATCAACGTTATCAGACTTTTGATTAGGGACTAAGAAAACTGCGAGAAAATTAGAAGAAGCAGGTTCCAACGAATTAAATGACGAAACCACGAACATGACTTCCACAAGTAAACCCTCATAATCCTTAAACATGCACAAATGTCCCGCAATAGTTTTCTGACAATAAGCATACGTTTTCCAAACATTGAGACTACAACAGATATGTACTCGCCTGAGCACACTTGCCATATGCCGTGGGATTATTTCTCCTTTCCAAACCTCAAGTACAATAGTCTTCGCGCCAATTTCACTTGCAGCTTCAAAGGGAGTTCTGTTGTGATGACGGAGCTCTCTTGATAAAATAATTAAATCATCAGCCAGTAAACTTTAGTTATCTTGAGGCCTCAGAAAAGTTTCAAGGAATATAATACTACTTCCGGTACTAAATATTAAGATCTAGTTTGCACAAATTAGATGTTATATTTACACAGGAGGTAGTAAGAAATGTCTGTGTTGTGAAGATTTCAAGATTGAAAATTGCTTGGATTAATTGAAGTCACATTTGGTCATTAGGCCTGATAATAAACTAATCAGAAAGAAAGTGTATGAAAAACTTATTACATGCATTTAATGTTACAGACGAATTGAGCTAAACACTATTGTAATAATTAGCCAACCATAATAGTAAAAGAGGGTCGTGCCAACAGAAAATATGCAGTTTCAGTTCCGTTACCTACCTCAGAGTATAGTTGGACAAACTCGAAACGAAAGATGAGTAAATGAGCTGTCTACCAAGTTAACTCGGGCGAATTTGATCCTCTGGAAGTTGTAGTTGATGGTAGAACTATTCGTTGCCTCTCAACTATCAAATTGAACCATAGGTCATGCATATAAATCGGGGATAAACACTGATCGCCTGTAGCATCCCAAAATCTTCTGTGCTTTAGGATCAGACAAGCTCAGAGTCAATAGATGGTCATTTGTAATAGGCATCCTGAGAACGGAACAAATAGTTCAATATATATACGCTAAATATATCATCAAACCGATGAAGTGAAATGGCCAATGGCAGATCATCTCACGGGTTCAGACGCACGCTATACATTACAAGTGGTATATATATAATAAGTGCGGAAAAAGTAAACTAGAGATGTTATTTCGAATGGAGAAGTTGCTCCGAAGCTAATAAATCTGCGTTATTAAATTTCACAAAACGATGCATGGCGGCCATCAATACCAACAGCATCTTAAGATGAGAGGACGAGTGTTTTTATAAGATGAAGCGATCAACAGAACGTAGAGAACTGAAACGAAGATTGTTGGCAGAAACATGAAACGGAAAAAATGAATTAGAAAGTCGGAATGCACGGTACTCGAACCGCGCGTTCATTTGCGCCTGGTTAACGTTCCAGAAAGGAAGAATTATATTACGGCTTGAATTAGGAAGTCGTTGGAACTCGAATCACCGGTGACTCCCTTCTCCGATTTCTCTCTGTCGCCGGCCAATAGAAACGCATCAATACCAGGATCAGCACCCTAATGGACCGGAACAAGTATAGATTCATCCGGTCGGGAATATGCCGTGAATGCAATAGATATTTTCTTTACTTGTTACAAACTTTCATCTTAAGGCATTATTTTTTGTACGATATAAAATAATATTAAAAATCATTCAACTGAGCGAAGTATGTGCGAAAAGAAAGCAAGAACTATTACTGCAGCTTGAGTCATAATTTATACTCCTCCGATCCTTAATATAAGACCCATTTAACTAATTTGATTAAATTAAGGAAGTTAGGTAAATTAGTTAATTATAAGAAATGTGACATGTTTTTCCTAAAACACCATAATCATCTTTCTTAATACCCTCTCTCCCCATTCTACTTGATTATGGTTGAGGGAGTATTTATAGGAGTAATTTAGAGAACATTGATAAATATGAGAAATAGGTCTTATATTTAGAACCAAAACCAACTCAACAATTGGGTCCTATATTAAGGACAAGAGGAGTATCATTATTGTTAAATATCTAAATATATTTGGTTTAGAAGAAAGTAACCTATTCCTCATGTTCTACAGGCACTTGCATAGAAAGATAAGTAATAAGGGAACTGGTTTTTTATGGGCACTTGCTTGTATGGGTGCCCAAACTGGTTCGGCAATAAGAATTAGCATGACAAGGTATTAAAGAAGAAAATAAATTAGATTTCTAAAGTGTGAAATTTGGTTTTATTATTGTTTGTATATAGCAGCTGGGAGGTGTGTAATGGAGGAAAAAAAAATTAGAAAAAGGCATATTTTAAACAGTTTAGGTAGAGAATAATTATCACAAAATAGAAGGTATGATCAGAATTTTCACGAACTAGTTAGAACGACAGCCTTTGGAAACAATGTCTAATATAATTAAAGGAAAAACCATTCTTCAACTATCTATAATTTTTTATTTTTTATTTGGTACTTATGAGTTATTTTTCTCTATTAAATCATTTAATTTCACTTTATTAGCACGATTGGTTTTTGTACATGGTTTAACAATGCTAATAGAGTAAACCGTAGAGATTAATGCTGCTAAACGAGTAAAATTAAAAGATTTAATAAGAAGAAAAACACATGGATATCAAATTAAAAATTAAAGCACCATTCGAAATCGTACGGTCCTCATCCATGAGTACTCCGGCGGTTATTTCATGTTAAACCCAGACGACGGTTGCTCTAAAGGCAACTGTAATATTCTGCGAAAGTGGAAGTATACGCGATGGCAGCAATCACAAGGAGAGGTTCTTTTCTTTATTTATGACCCACGCGGCATCATCTCATTAATTCAGAATAGATTCTCACACTCTAATCTTCTTCTCAAGTTTCCCCTGTAACAAGTAATCGATGTTTTATTTTCTCCGTTGCAATTATAGAAAAAACTGATTGGCCAAAAAAAAAAATTATAGACAAACTAAGGATTTTAAATTTCTCAAACCCCACATGCATAGCGTCTTCGTCTATATGCATCAGAATATATATGGGTCGCCACATTCATTCCTTCCACAAATCGAAACCCATGTCACTTTCCACGGTGGCAAACGATAAGCTGAGATAGAGCCCCTTGTCGTCTTTCTTTTTCTTGCCCTCTCAAAAGATGAAGGGCTGACAATTTGCAGTTGAAGTCAAAAGAGTTAATAATGGAAAGGGCCTCTCAGTTTAAACGGCGAGGCCTGGATAAGAATGTGGATTGGATTGAAGGAACCAGATTCCTTGTCAGAATATGCAATCTGGGGATGCACAGAAAGGAGCTGATTGATTGAGCGGTGCAAGCTACCACCATATGCGCAGAACCAGAAACTGTAGTTTTGACGATATCTGTCGCTGTGAGGTATAAAATTTTCAGATACTTATAATACCATTACAAGCAACGCTGAGCAATAATCTGCTCCAATCCGGTCTCCTTAGGAAAGAATAGGAATATATTTGTGAAAGTTACGTATGAATTAAAAGTAACCAGGGAATGTCAGATATTCCCGGGGTTGACAGGAGAACCAAAGCCATAAAGAGCTTTACAGAGATTTAAAGACAACTGTGTGCATAAATTGAAATTGAAAAAAGCTGGATCCACTAAAGAGGTGGGTTGTCCCAGCATGCTGGGTATGGGTGCCTTGTTTGGCTCTCTATGATTCTTACATATAGAAAATTACCCTAAAAGAAAATGATATATTCTCTCCTGATATTCAAATACCAATCTAATACAGTCCTCATTATTAATTCATTGTTCTCTTCTTTAACCTCACAGATACTCATCGATCTGGTTTATCTTCCCCGTCGAAGTGATTAACAAAATTTGGTACATGTATATGATTTCGCCATTTGCCCCTCGATATTATGGACAGTGCAATCAAACTAGAGAGTACTAACGATAGCAGCAAGAAGATCAGAGCCTATATGTACCTCACGAGCCTTGAAACATGATTAGGATCAGCATATACAGCATCGTAGTGAGATTAATATACCAAAAAGAAGCTCCATTAAAGAAAAGAAAAGGGGTTTTCGTGACAAGCCAACAGATCATTGCTTTTTAAAAGAAAGCTTACTTAACCCAACTCTGCTGCACACAAGAAGCCAGCTAGCTGAAAATAACAAGCTGGCTATTCAAATCAATAGCAAAATCAGAAAGAGGAAAGAAAAAGAAAAGCAGAGGCAGAGAACTGCCAGTTCTTTTTGAAAAGCAACCCTTTCAGTTAAGGCGAATGCTAATTAAGTAATCATGTTGCTGTGTTTTTTTTTTTTTAAATGAAAATTGAAGGCAGAGACAATAAATGGACACATTGTTGGATGAAAGCAGCCTCAGCAATAATTGGTGTGAATGTTTAGACATGGAAAACCCACTTTCACAGTCAACATGTACAGTGCTTGGTTTAAACATCAGAAAGTCCATAATGTGAAGCTGATCTAAGGGGCCCTGAATTCCACACAAACCAACCATATTCGATAGCGAGCCAAGATCCAGCAAATGCCGCATGCCTCATAGCTTCCAACCCATGACACGTTTCAAGTTTATTACAATTTCAATGGCCAAAATTCACTTGTGATGTTACGTTCTTTCCAATCGCCTACGCCGAGACGACACACTGCCTTCATGTCTTGTCGTTGCACCTATTTGCCTTTGCCCCACCTTAAGCATATATACCCAACAGCCTTCTTCTCGCCTAATTTGCACATCATGACAATCACAGTGATCGACAAAACAAAGCAAAGTGAAATAGAGAAGCACATGTGATTATATATATTTCTACGTCAGAATTACGGTGTTTAATTAGAGCACCCGCTGAACAAAAACTGGACACCCAGGGACAGATGCCCATTTTATTCCACCAGTCTTCCCTTCTTTTTTTTTTTTTAAATTCCTCTTCATGTTGGAAACAAGCATGGAATAAAACTGTTCTCTATCTTGAAAGTACACTGCGATTTTAAAATTAGAACCGCTCTTTGATATCTACATCGATATGCATTACAAGAATTAATACTCCCACAGCCATACGAGGCGTATGCAGGAAATTTCGTGAAAAGTCCAGATTGTCCCTTCTGTGTAATCATCACGCGCACTGCCTCTCACATGACGGAGCACGCATTTGGGTTTTCGTCGCTGAAGAACTCGAATGAAGAATTGGACGGATGTGATGTATACGCTTCCGAATCGTACGGTGGAGGCTCCGTTTCTGTCCCCATCCCGGGATAATGCACCTGCGCGTATGAATGTGGCTGTGGGGCCGTATAATACGCTGTGCTGTAGCTGCTGCTGGGATACGCTGTGTGATGGCTCACGGTGTACACCGGTGGTGAATAGTAATGTGGAGGTCCGGGAGGATACTGATGGTACATGGGATGGCGTGGAGGGCTCTGATTTGCTGGATTTGGAAATGAAGCCGGAACTGGATCATGGCCTTGATCACCCTGGCCATGTGATGGGTTCGCCGATCCGGTGCTTGCAGGGGCATCACCACCAGAGTGTTCGCCAGCGTTATTCCCCTTATGCCCCTTCTTTTTCTTCTTTTTACCTCCTCCGCTTTTTTCATTCCCTGGAGCTGCTTCATTTTCACTGCCAACCTGGACAGCGATGCTAACTTTTTTCTCGGCCGCCGGCGAAGGGTTACCGGCCGGTGATATCCCTGTTTGCTTCGCCTCCGGACTTGGTTCTTGGAACTGGACACCGGTTTTACCAGTTGGTGGTCCTTCATTGCTATCTTTACTGGGGTTGCCGCCTTCGGAGTCTTGGACTACACCTTTGACAGTTTCTTTTTCGGTATCACCGCCTTGGTTGCTTTCTTCAGTGCTTTCTGGGTCGGTCTGTTTCTCTTTTTTCTCTGGTTTGGGCTGCTTTTTCTTTTTTGATTCAGCTTTTTCTGGCCACAACTCCGCGTGCTTCCCTGTTTTTATCAATTTCTTGATCAAAGTTTCGCTGTCCACGTTCCCCGTTACCACCACTTTATGTTGCCTCAGATCAATGTCTACGTTATAAACACCTGAGTTACAGACAGAAGGAACATAATATTAGGAGCAAGCTTCAAATTTAAAAGAAGACGATACTCACTCATCACAAAGACCCAAAATAGCAAAAGGAACACATGAGAAAAAGAAAAAGTCATGAAACATGAGATCTATCTTGCAAGCAAGGAATAGAAAACTCATCAGGATTCAGGAGCTCAGAGCTAACAATATTGTTATAGAAGCACGGGCCGAAAATCATACGCAGAGACATATAAAACTCATGACTCTGATGTCCGCTGAAAGTGAACAGATTTTAAACAACTAACCAGTGAATATTTCAAGGACAATCAGAAAGTGTACTGCATGAAGAAGCAGCGAGTGCAGGATTTGAACAAGCAAATAAAAAGCATCGTTATGCTAATAAAACAAAATGAGAATCGAGAAGAACACATATGAAATCAAAAAGGAAAAAACAATTTTGGAGATGATCTGTGGGTCATCAACTCACCGTTAATACTCTGGAGAACTTTCTTGACTTTCCTTTTGCATCCTTCGCAGTGAATGGAGACTTTCAACACGCAAGTCTGAGAAACAGAGCCGTCAGACATTAAGAACCTTTAGACTCAAGAATTTAACTTT
The DNA here is from genome assembly GCF_004799145.2 of Neltuma alba. NCBI lineage: Eukaryota > Viridiplantae > Streptophyta > Magnoliopsida > Fabales > Fabaceae > Neltuma > Neltuma alba. The sequence continues at coordinate 83,622 of NW_021637666.1, read as the reverse complement.
AATTAGAAGAAAAGGATTTAACAAATGGCAGCATAATGAATGATTTACCTTACACATGAGGGGTTCTACTTGTTCTCTAGCTTCCGCTTTTGATTCCGTTGCAGCCATTCCGTCTAGGAAGATTGATGCTGGACTTTGATTTCCGGAGAGAGAAGAGTTGGAAGGGTAATCTAAAACTGCTGGGACAGCTTATAAAGCAAATACAAAGAAGGCCTCAAAACTTTGGCCCGCAAGAATAAACAAACAAATAAAGTGAGGCTTTTTATGCAGTAGAGGGACGCTATGAGTAAAAGGAAATATATGGTGGGCCCAGAAGAGTGTAAGGGGTAGACGTTCCTGAAAATGTCATTGTTTATTTAATACTCTTCAATTTGTATAGTGGAGACCTATCAATTTGGCATTTGATACCTCTTCGCCTTTTTGCCTTTTTCTAATCGGTGTCTGATGCCTTCTGGCTGAAGAATTTTCTTTCTTTCATACTTGTTCTATTTCACAAAGTAACTTCAATGCAAGTTACTTTTACCGCAAAAAACCAACCCACAGTTTGACAGCTTATTTTACTCATCACCTAGTAGTTCCATTTTCATTTATCCTTTCCTCGGACCGTTTGCTGAATACGAGGAGAAGTGAGTTTTGTTACGTCGGTCTCATAAAATGGACCAAATTCAAACACCGGAAAACAATTCGATAAAAGGAAGAAAAAAAGATGCCGGATTTTCTTTCCCCTTTGTCTCTCTACTTTTATATGTGAGGTGTTGCAATTAGCATAGCTTTCTTTCCATACAGATTGGACAGTGCTTTTTATTTTATAGCCAAAATGGCTTTGGTGTTGGAAAGAAAACCTCACACGTCACACCCTTTCTTCTCAAGTTATTCAGGAACTGCATTGAGTTTGTGTGTTCTTGTCAATTATGGAAGTTTTTTTTGTTTGCACATTCACTAATTCCATAGCACAAGATTACAAGTTGATGTTTAGTTTCTGGGAGTAAATGATTGATGTTTTCTTCCATTGATTTTATTTGTACTCTTAAGTCATAAATATTTTATGAGCATATATAGATTCAAAGAAAAAGGCCTGATCGTTTTCTCTGAAAGCTATCGGAAAGTAGAGTTCTCCAACTGTTTATTGGCAAAGCAGAGGCCCAGCTCGCTGCTTCCACGACACATGTTAGCTTTGAGGTTTTAGACGCTCTCCCTGATGTGATAATAAATATACCTTGATGATCCAGAGTTCACACTAAAGCTCTTCAATTCATTCACTTGATTCCATGGAATCGTACAGCATCAAGATGTGTGTGTCTGTGTGTCATGTTGTTACACGACGGTGGATAAAATAAATTAGTTGTATAATACATGTACATATGTCTATGCATCAGTTGCAACTTCTCGTATCTAAATAGAAGAAAAATAGGAAAGAAAAGCACAGCTAGATACGACTATATATAATACAGTTTAAAAGAATTATTGAACTGTTAAAAAAAATCTAAAAATTCTCTTTATGAAAATCAAATTTGGTGCTGGTTTTCCTGGAAAAGTCCTGAGAATGCCTTCTCAGTTCACCAACCAGTGCCGGAGCCCCACAGTAAAAAACACCTGAGAAAAGCACAAGGAGATGAAATGAGCCACAGGAGAAAGAATGAATGATGAGTAGGAACGAGGAACAAGCAAGGGGGGAAATTAATATACTAGTATGCTACTACGTACCAACTCTTTTGTCAGTGTGTTTAAGGGCGACGCGTTTAAAGACACTGCGCCAATTGGGTCTGGCAAAATGGGTCTTGACCCTTGTGTCTGAAACGATATCGACCCCACTCTTAGCATGGTGAAGAGATTGAAGCATAGTGATTAATGCTGATCGAGCATCTCCTTCTTCGTACACACTTGTGCAATAGTTATGGAGCTCAATGAGTCCCTCCTTGTCGTTCTCTGCGACCTCGTTCATCACACCCTTGAACCATTCGAAGGAACCTTGTTCCCTAGTAACCCAGTAGAAATAGGCTCGCTTGGTGGCGAAAGGTTTCCTCTTGTTGTTCTTAACTCCACTCTCTACCTCTCCTACTTCTACGTCTTGCTGTTGCATCATGTTGTTCAGCACGTCCTTGAGTATGCTGATCAATGGGGTCGCTCCAATTCCAAGTCCTACCAGAAGAAGAACTTCGTAGTTTTTGTAGTCTTGTGCTGGTGCTCCGTATGGCCCATCAATCAACAGCTTTGGCATCCTGCAATTATTTCCAGTTTCATTACAGAGTCAGTATAGAAATGCTTTTCTGATCATTTGAATCGGGGTATGTGTATATATAGGTCTTCTTGTTAATAAGCCTTACCTTGGTATATTGTTGCCCGCTGAGACGTCTGCTCGTAGAAGACCACTTTGGCCCTCACTTGCTGGCTGGCATGCCTGAATCAATTAATGCCACGAGTATGTATTTAGACCAGGAAGGATTTTCATATAGAATAACATGAATGAATGCACCATATAAAGTTCAGGTTGTGAGTGGTAGAAAAGTGACCTTGGCGAAAACGGTTTTGAGCTGTGATGTCCAGTCTCCCAGAGTCCGAATGTGAACGCTTACATATTCGTCTCCTGGAGCTGATGTGATAGAGAAGGGATGCCTGCAGATACCACGCAAATTAAACTAATTTATTAGCCATTATCTTCGCATCAGTAGTGAAGTCGTCGGTTCATATCAGCAAAATGAAAAGAAATTATGAACTCGTGAACAAGGCACATACCATTGAAATGGGGAGACATCTGAGCAATTAACGAATAAGTACTGGCCACTCATGTACTTGAATCCTTGTGGCTTAGACATATACAAAGCCAGTACATTTCCTGGGTATACTGCAACCTGCAGTTTTGAAAGGCAGAGTTATTAATAAACATCAGTAATAAAGCAAAACAGAGGATGGAATAGTAAATCAAATTCAAGGAAAAATGTACGCACCTTCAAGATTTTGACAGATTTGTAACCGGACCTAAAAGCGCGAATGAGTCGTTCGCATGCATATATTACCATTGGAACGGCGAGATACATCCACGTCTGGGGCACAACACAAAGTTCAGCAACAAAGTAGAACAAAAAGGAGAGGGTGGATTACAGAGTAGGGGGGAGACGAAGCATACCGTTTTCTTGTACCAGTGCTTGGAGAGGTATAGGTAGTATCCGTGAACGATTAGTAGGGCATAGACGATGACGAAGAGGTGGTGAGAGTACCAAAAGGCGTTGAAGCCAGTAAGCTTCTTGAGGGGTTTGGGGAGGTTTAGCCTGTTGCGACGGAACCAAGGCTGGGCCAGTATGAAGGCTATGGCCATAAGCACCACCATGACGATGCCGGTCCAACCCTCCGTCCCCTTCACGAACCACCAATAATTGTTGGGCCTCTCTTTTCCAAAATACTTCTTCATCGGCTCATACTCTGCGTCCGTCGCGTGCAACAACCTCGGGAAGTCGCATGTTAAATGTGATATCGCATGCGTCCCAACCCCAAGCGCAATGCCAAAAGCGATCACCTGAATCCACACAAAACAAAACACTCCTGTTACTTCTCAAACAACCGAAGTAAGGGCATGCATGACCGGTGAAGGCCGAGCATGTGGGTGTATTAACGTTATCAGTATATAGACACACACACCTTGTGAAAGTTAATGTTGTCATCGAATGGAACGATGGCTCCCAGTTTGGTCCTGCTTCGAAGCCAGGTGATGGTGTTTCTGCAGACAGGCAGTAAAATGAGGGCCATGTTGAATTTGAGAGTCTCGGCGGCACCTTTAGCTGAAGTGACACAGTAGCCCATGATGCCGAAGACGGCCCTGTTCTTGTACTGAACGAACTTCCACGCGAAAAGCCCTGCACATATGCAAATCCACAGAGCTATCACCCATATCCTCTTCCAGTTGTCCTGCACGAAGTAGGCGATGCCGCTCGTGCACCGCTTTACTGGGTTGTACTCTTTGGTGGGGACCAGCTTCTGACTCAGCATCTGACTCAGCACTCTACTGTCCGTCGTTATGTGCGTTGACTGCGCAGGGGCTTGCAGAAGCAGCGTTTCCAAGTTGTACAACTGTACATATATATCCACCCGCAAACATTAGCATTCACATTTACGTTCCACTTGCACTACTGCAATTATTGGGCTTCATCAGAGGTTCAGAGTTATGAAATGATAATAATTGACTGGGCCAGCTTTTGCCAACACCGGCTATTTTGACCATATGTGCAGGGCAAGGCCGATTTTGTTATTACTGATTATGGGTTATCTTTGGGGCAGCCCAGAACTTTTAAATTAACACAAGGTGATCCACTTTTTTTGATGACATGTAAAAAATCAAAACAGTTTTTGGGACCTTTGCAGGAGTATTGTTTAATCAGTGCACGCTCACTTAAGGCCAAAGTATCCCAGTAAAGTAAATTAACATATATGAGAGCCAATATATGCAATAGGTTTTCTTATACATGAATTGATGGTAAGAATACAAACCTCAATGTATCCCAAGTTGTCGGGGTCCAGCTCCTCTATGATAAGGGCCGCATATTCTTCCGCACGTTCTTTTATTTTTGACAATTTATTAGCGGAGGCGCTTAAGGCAATAATCTGTCAAAAAAAAAAACAATGAGGAAAAAAAAAGGATGATTCGGAATGCTTCTAGAACTCTCCAGATTTAATTTCTTGTAAACTGAGCAATTTAATTAATTAATGCCTTCAATATTTTTCTATGTTGAGTTCCCACCTCTTTCACTTCTTCTTCGGTGATCCGTCCGTCCGCGTCCTTGTCCACCCTGCCATTGGTCAAATATATGAAGCGATGATGAATAACACTATAATATAGTAAGTGCATGTAGACCTAATCAAGCATTCTACAACTTTGACATCACTAATTACATATGGTTTTTTATTCCTTCCACTTTTGACTTTTTCTCGAGTACCAGATCCCTAATCTCAACCGAAAAAGCTAAAAAAAAAAAAAAAAAAAAACCTTTAAGGGGAAGAAAAAGAAAAAGATATCTCTGTTCATGTCCCATTATTGCTTACCTAACTTCTCCGTCTGATTTACCATAACCTTTTGTGCCATTTTCGTAGCTCACACTGTTGTTGTCCTACAAAAAGACCTAGTTTTTTTTTTTTTCATTTTGTGTTTTATTTGAAAATGTTGGTGATTCTATGAAACTACTAACTAACGAGGATTTTTCCTCCTATAAAAAACCTTGTTTTATCCCCTAAAAAAGACTTATAATTTTAATAAACTAAATTAAGTAGGACGTCCCGTATTTGGTTTTTTTGGGGAGTGGAGACGAAGTGTACTTTAATTTACAGAAAATATAATAGTGTGTGCTTATTGCCACGACCACATGCAAGTTGCGGCAGATGCGCTCAGTGTTGCTTTCGACGCGTTGAGAGGGCGTAATAATTCCCTACCCAAAGTCCACAATTTCTCATGATCTTTCTAGTTTCAGAGAAATTTGAGCATCGATCATATAATGAGAAGTTCTTGACCCTTGTGAACCGAGGAATATGTAGTGCACTTGTTCTTTACTCTCTTTTTTTTTTCTCTGTGTTTTGGCTTAGACGGTTGTTCAAGGCCTAAGATATGGACACGGCCAAAGGAAAAAAAAAAAACAAAGATAAAGGCAGGCAAAGGATAAAATGAGAAGAAAAAACTCACATATCAAAAAAGGTTTGCAATCGCGAATCGAAGCTCTGATCTGTAATTTGTTCCCAAAATTCACGAAGCTCCTCCTTGGTTACGGAAGCCGATACTAAGCCTCTTCGACGAGCTAACGCGTCGAATAGCTCACCGGCGAACTCGCTCGACTCGTTCATCCCTAATCATCATCAGTGAGCATCAAAGTTAGTTTTCGTAATCAATACATACACTCCGGCCATCATGAATCTGTCTGTGAATTTTTATTGATTCTGCAAAGGGATATATATACCTATGCACTGGGCAAAGCGAGTTTTGGGTAGTTTTCCGTCGACAGCCAAGTCATCAAAGCGCTTCTCAACCTGAGACCAACCGGCGCTTCCGACATTCTTGGTCATGAACTTGAGACCTCGGAGAGCACGAGCAGCTCCCGACTTGGTCCTGTCCACCCGGTCGAACTTCTTCACAGAAGTCATGCGCCTGAGCTCCTGCGACACCTGTCTCAGGCGGATGGACAGCTGCGAGCCAAGCGACGTCGAGGACGGCCTCTTCTCCAGACGGCCGGCCAGTAACGCCGTCTCGGGGTCACCCCCTCGGATGTTCTGCACAGACACAGAGTCATCCCTGACGTCCAGCGTTATTTCCACGTACTCATCGTCCTCGTCCTTGAACCTGGCGCTCTTCTTGCTGCTGTTCCTCTTGTTGGTCACTAACGGCCCACTGAATCCCACTCGCGTGCTCCTGCTTCCCGCACTCCCAGTCTCCGACCACGACTCCATTTGGTTCTCTTGAATCTCCATTCCCAAGCGAAGTTCGTATCCCGACCTCTCCGTGCAAGAATGAATGTATGAGTGAAGCCAGCCAAAAAAGAATTGAGAAAGAATAGGTGAAGAATTTGGAGTCAGAGACTTAGAGAGAGAGGTGGGAGAGTAATAGGAGAATGAGAAAAGAAGAGTCTATATAAAAAGAGGGAAGAGTGGTGGGGTGGTCTTATATAGGTACGTTGAATGGGGGAGAGTCAAAAATGGAGGATAGAAGTCGATGATGAAGATTCAAGGATCGCATGTGAACTGGCTGGGCTCCGGAGAGCGCGTTAGTTGACGGAGGATGGCTGTTGAAGTTCAATGGGACGTTTTTTATTTTGCCTCCAAACTTATCAGAGCACACGAAATGCCAGAATCGTCCTTCCTGAAGACCCTACGAAGGTGCGTGTCTGTTGCATATATAGTTAGTCACAGCCGCTCCCGTCAAGTTTTTTTCCTTGGCAAAACGGAAACTTTAAGCAAATTAAAATAAAAATTCGAGTTTCTACTACAACTCAAAAAGAGCTGAGGCAGGCCTGGCCAGCGTTTTGACTGAGCAGCAAGAGCGAGGTCCGTCCAAACGCTACTTTGACCTTTCTTTGTTTTTTTTTATCTAGGAATTTAAACAAAATTAATACTTGTGCTTTTATTTCCCTCTTTAACTATATTATTTTTTAAAAATTAACAAATATGATATTTTATTTCAACAGTTTTTCCCCTAAGTATCGATGTCAAAGTATAATATTTTCTTATAAGGAAATCAGCAATCAACATCCGAAATTAAACAGGCATAAAATGGCCTGATAATAGCGAGAAAATGTCAGAGAAAGAGCTTTTCCGGGAGATAACAACAGAGAAAGAACTTGAATATTGATGGATGAGTTAAAGTGAGTGCGACGTGTCGTATTAGGGATAAAAAACGAAAGGTGTCAATTTGAGATCATTCTTCTGTCCCGCACATGAAATGAACTGACGGATCAATAATGCGTGTTGTGCTGGTAAACTTCACGGGCGGTCTTCTCACCCAATACCCCATGGTTACTTTTGTCATCTCAAATCAATAATTAGTACTTCATTTAATTATTCTGAGATAATTAAGAATCAATTATTTTAAATTATTTTTTGATTTAATTTTTTCATTTTAATAAAGTATTGATATTAATAATTGTTTGGACCGTTTTATCATTCTATAAAAAAAATCTAACCAGGTCTCATATTTATGATCCAAGAAAGTATACAAAATAAAAATAAAATAAAATAAAATAATAATCTTTAATTAAAGTGATGGTTCCTCGTATGAGTGAGGACAAAAGGCAGTAAAGCATATGAACGACCCACAGTTTATCATTATTGTTTTGCGCTCATAGAGAAATATAGAACCCAACAAAACCTGTAGTTATGACTTTTTTAAGAATTTCTCTCCCGCTAATGATAATAGATAACATGTCAACAACTGTGTCTATACCTCAGAAAAATTATACTCCTCCTGTCCTTAATATAAGACCTATTTAATTAGTTTGATTAGATTAAGGAAGTTGGGTAAGTTAGTTAATTATAAGAAAAGTGATACGTTTTTCCCAAAACACCATAATCATCTTTCTTAATACCCCCTCTCCCTCTTTTATTTGATTATGGTTGAGAAAGTACCTATAAGGGTAATTTAGAGAAACTTGATAAATATGAGAAATGAGTCTTATATTTATGACCAAAACCAACTCAAGAATTAAGTCCTATATTAAAGACTGGAGGAGTAATATATATGCCATGCCATTGCATAACCATATCGCTGCGTTTTATTGGAAACATGCCATTTTCATTGCATGAAATGGTCGGAATTGCGAGCCAATTATATATAATTGCAATAAATTATCATCGTCAGGATCAATTATTTTCGTCCCATAATGCAAAAATGAAGGCCGTACGAATGGCATATACTTTAATTTCCATTCAATGAATCAAAACAGTGACATGGCATTGCTCGATAAGGGATTAGTAATTAAATATGTCTTTTTTTTAATGAACTGTTATCTTAAACGCAGACAAAGAATAGCATTTGAAAAAAAAAAAAAACGTGTACATATATATATATATGTATATCTGCGGGGGGTATATAATTATATACTGTGACATTACTTGTCATATTTTACAGGTAGATATGTAATAATTTTCCGATAATAAAATTAAACTGGGAGCTGATGCCATGCATGCATAAACTGTCGCTAAATTACATGTATCCGATGGACGACAAGTGAGGAATTCAATTAAAAAAGACTTTTAATAACAAACTCTCGAATCATGTGCGTCGTCGCATAATCCGTTACGACAATATTATATGTATTCATCAGGAGAGGGCAGTAACATATATACAATTACAAGAGAATTTTATTTTTTTGTTAATGAAATTACGTGGTCTCTTGAAGCGAATATGCCAATACCGAACTAATTATTTTGACCGAGATGCTAATCAAACAGGGAGAATCAATTATTAATTAAAGGGAGTCCAATTATATTAGGAAGAGGTCCTATAAATTAAAACCCTATAATGCATGGTCCTAATTTAGCTAGTCCCATTTTGTCTCTCATAATTATGCATTTTTTTCCAAGATAGTCCTTCTAATAATAATAGTTCTAACCAATACAGAGGGAGGGAGAGAGAGAAAGAGAGGGGTTAATTAACTACGCACTGCTGCGAAAACTGAAGGCGTATTGTTAGGTAAAGTGTCTATTCTTATATGTGCATGTCTTCCTTATCATGACAGACAGCTTATATTTTTCAAACCTCCGATTAATGAATGATGTCTTATTCGGCATGTGCCGCCTCCCAATACATGCATTCTGACCATTAGCTTCATCCGTGTTCACACAACGTTCGCATGCGGCCGAGCTTCATTAATCGTACACAACTCCAACTCAAACTATTAAGCCCATTAAGATGTGTGCTGTTTTACCCCTCTTCCACATTAGGAATGTACCTGGCCGCCCGCTGTCTGAGTCTGTCCCCACCCCACGAGAGTAATCTAATCATATTAGAAAAAAAAAATTAAATTATTAATTTTGCTCATGATGAGCAAAATGCATAGATCAGATATCCTCTCTCCAAATATGTACATTTGAGACAGTTAAAGATCAATTTAAAATTAATCGTGCTGTGCTTAAAACCCAGGATTACTCCACCTATTATACCTCACTCGGGGGCGTCCTGAGATTTCTTGCACTTTTCCTCAGTGGCCACGAAGGCTTTGACTGTCTCTGTTTCTGTTTTTTTTTTTTTGGGCCAATTCGTATTTCATGAGTGATCACCTTCCTTCCCGTTAAACTGTCGAGGATGTTTGCCAACTGCCAAGTAAGGTGCAATACATATATATATATATATATATATATATATATGTGGGACGTTGTTGTTTACCAGACGAAAAATTCAGCGTTGAAGCCCTGGGATTCGAAATCCAAACACATATCCACTTTGGGTTTCGGGTGAGGTCATCATGACGTTATCGTATTTGTTTTGCTCCACAGAAGGTTATGTTGCTTGATAAGACGTAAAAACATATGAAAGGAAGCTTCCAAAAGGAAACGCGTGAATGAAAATGTAACTGCGATGGAGTTGAAGTGGGGAGCATGTAATTACGTACTTTGTTGCGTTAGACATTATTTGGGATGAACACAACCACAACACACGCGGTTGGGCGCCGCCAATATGAGAAACTGGGAAACGGATAACGGCAGCGTGATCCAATAGAGCTAGCGTGGCTGTACGCATACCTTCCATTTCCAAGGCCTTTCTTTCTTATTTTTAATCTGGATCAGCCTTATTAGCTTGCTGTTATATGTACACGTGTTATTATAAATTACTAATCGTGTGGCTGTGTAAGCTGCATCCTCATTAATCCCCACATTCATCACATCACTAGTATTTGACCTACATATATTCTCTGGAGTTTCCCTTATTTTGAAAAGCAGTAATATCATTTTTATTCCTCTCAAACCTTCTCTTAGATGTCGATTCCATCACTAAATTTAGACTTAATTAATATATGACTCCATTCTTATAGTTTGTTGAATTGGAAAAATCAAAAATCTCTAAAGACTGAATTGTTCAGAATCGATAATATACTATGATAACCGAGTTATTTTGAATAAGAGTTCAGAAAATAAATTAATAATTCAAAAATTATATTGTCTCCGTTGAAAAACATGTATGTAGTCGAAAAAAGTTGCTTCTTTTTCAAACTCATATCAAAAAGGGCCTACGCCAGCTAAATTCATGCGTGTTTGCAACGTGGAAGTGTTCAGCCCATTGATTTCATATGGTGGTATTAATTAAATTAGACTTTATCTTCATCAGTCTGTATTTATATACTTTTCCGGTCCTTAATATAGAATCTAATTGTTGAGTTGGTTTTTTGTCTAAATATAGGATCTATTTCTCATATTTATTAGTTTTTTCTAAATTACCCCTATAGATACTCTCTCAACCATAATCAAGTAAAAAAGAGAGAATGGCTATTAAGGAAGATTATTATAGTATTTTAAAAAAAACATGTTATATTTCTTATAATTAACTAACTTACTTAATTTTTTTAATCTGATCAAATTAGTTAAATAAGTTTTATATCAAAGACAGAAGGGGAAAGGAGGATTGATTCCCCAGGCCCCACACTCCTAACGAAAGTCAAAATGATCTCTGACTTTTCTCGATTTTGGTCAGCGACAAGCGTTAATAATATATAAAATAAGCTATTAATTGAAGCAATCATGCAATGGAAGTTAATCTACGGCTATAAGGAGGCACGACCTCGGTTACTTGTGGACACCCATCTTTTTTATTGTTTCCCGACAACGGATTTTACTCAACCTTAAACATACGAGAGTCTGCATGAAACAGTTAAGTAAAAACAGAAACAACCGAGAAAAGAAATAAGCACACATAACATTATAGTCCGCCTCACCAAATTAAAAGACAATAAAAAAGTGCAAATTAAACAAGAAAATAGTGAAAGCATCCACCAGAGTATGCATTTGAATGTACATTATATTAACCTAATACTGGGTTAATCTAATATCTGGTTCAGGTAATTTGCCTTGAGCAATCAGGCGTGCATCCTGTGTTTAGTCTTTTGTGAAGACGTTCAATTTTTTATTCTTAGGATTACAGAAAGATAAATTTGGAAATAAATTTTTCATGCCTGTCAATAATTTTTAAGTATTACTCCCTTCAATCTTTATTATAACTTGCATTCTAAAAGAAAAAAAATGATTCTCATTAATTATAAGACATTATTATCAAATTAATTGCATTCTTTGAAGATTATATCGTCATTAAAAATTTTATTAATCACGCCTTTTATATTGTTCTGAACGTAATTCATTAGATTGAATGTGGGTAAATTTATAATTAAATGCATCTTATAATAAAAATAGAAGAGAGTTGGTTGATAATAGGGTATTTCTTCCGTCGGAGTCAGAGATACCGACCAAATGTGAAAGTCAAATAAAAAGGCAGGAGAGGCCTTGATGATGCCCAGCTGTCTACCACTCGCGTGGTAGCCAAGTATCGTTTGGACTCACTCCGCCTCTTCTAGAATCGCTTCCCGCAGTTGCACTATTCCGCCATTCTCCTCTCATTTATGTGATATTTTTTGTTTATTTGCATTCTTAACCTTTCTGCCTGATTTCCTAATTACTTGTGTCAGATGTCATTCTCTTTCGATCCAAAATAAAAAAGACACTGTCCTAACTTCTGTGTTGTGATTTTGTGTTTTCTCTCATAATTAAACACCACAGCAATAACTGTTTATTCACTGGTAAAAGTCAATTTTAATTTTTAACCTATCCTCCATGTTTTAAATTTGTCCCGCAGCTTATCCTCCGTTAATTTTTAGATTAATCGATAATATAAATTAAAAATATAATTTGGAAAATCAACTGGCTAATGGGAGCCATGTACGTGTTGGCATTTCTAACTACTCCTTCCGTTTTTTATTATAAGAGACATTTGATGTTTATGGCATGTTTCTATATATAAGAGACACTTACAAGTTGTCTCTACTTTTTTGTGTTGATTTACTATTTTACCCATATTTATTATCTTTAACTCACACTCTCTCCCCCTCTCACTTCTCTTTCTTTTAATAATTTAATTGTTCTCTCTCATGCTCTCTCTCCTTATTAATGAGGGCATTTTTGAAAAAAAATTATACTTTTTACACATTAATTGTTCTTAACTAATTTTAACTTTTTTTTTATCAACATACTTCGGTTATTTGTCTCTTATAATAAGGAATGGAGAGAGTAGTTCTTTTCCATTGAATAAATCATTCCCTTTATTTTGTCTCAAGGAATTATTCCATGTATCTTTTTCTTTTTATTGCTTTTTTAAATTTTCCATACGTCTTCCCATAAAAATGTGAAAAATTCCCCCGGTGATGAAGGATTTTAAGGGCAGATTTTCCCAGGGCTAGACAAAGTAATAATGAGTCTCAGTGATAAGCAAATTGATGAAATGATGTGTATAAAAAAAAATCTAACACTATTATGTATCGTCTAGATCTAATTTGAATAACTTAAATTGAATTTTATTTTATTTGCTTTTATTCTTTGACAAAATTTAAAATGAAGATGATTTTTTAAATAAAATTTTATTTTTAAAATATTTTTATTTAAAAATTATCAGTTAAAAGTTTTATCTATAGATTTTTGAAATTATACTTGAGAAATACATATCTCATTACAATAATAAATGCTATTATATTTATTATGATGGCAAGTATTGACCCAGATTTTTTTTTTTGGTAAGAAGAAGGGCTTGAAGCCCAGAAAAGAATATTAAAACCTCCGTACGCAATCCTTATTCATCAGAGCCTTCAAACTCGGACCTGGCTTCTCTCCGCTGCCACGTCATCCGCTACCCTCCTCTCCCAAAACACTGTTGTTTTGGGTGCAAAATGAGGGGGCTGACTGCTTCTTCATTTTTTCTTTCTTTTTCTTAACTTGAAGTATTTTTTATTAGCATCTAATATTTTAAAATAATTTTTAGTACACTGACCACATTAAAATATTTTTTAGAAGCACCTTGCATTTTAAAGTAATTTATTTACATTCAACATTCTAAAATATGTTTTCAATGGCACTCGATATCCAAAAATAATTTCTGGTACACTCAATATCTTAAAATAATTTTTGATACACTTAGCATTTTAAAATATTTTTTTCAGTAACATATAATATCTTAGATATATTTCTTAGAGGCAACAAGCATCCTAAATCTGGGACACTATGTGCTACTTGAAAAACACTTTTAAGATAAAAGCTACTTTATATTGTCCATGTCACTGAAAAAATATTTTATAATGCTGGGTGTAACAAAAAATTATTTTAGGATATTGAATGCTCATGAAAAAATATTTTAGTATATTGAGTAAACTACTAAAATACTAAAAATTATTCTACTGAAAAAATATTTTAAGATTTTGAGCGTATAGAAAATTATTGTAGGATAGTACATACTTCTAAAAAAAAATTTTTAGGATGCCAAGTATTTTTTTTTACCATACAAGACACTCTTGAAAGAAATGTTATAACTTGCTAAGTGTACCAAAAGATTATTTTAAAATATTGAGTGTATCAAAAATTATTACAAAATACTGGGTGCTACTGAAAAAATATTTTAGGATGTTGAGTATAAATAAATTACTTTAAAATGCAAGGTGCTAGAAAAATATTTTAATGTTGTACTAAAAATTATTTTAAGATATAGATGTTACTAACAAAATACTTCAAATTAGGAAAAAAAAAAAAAAGTTATCAACCCCCTCATTTTGCATCTAAAACGGCAGTTTTCTGGGTAGGGCAGCGGATGGGACGTGGCGGCGGAGAGAAGCCGGGTCCCTAGGCACACATCAAAAAGACAAAAAGAGAAGATTGGGAGAGACCCATCTGGGCAAGCGCATCAGCGGTTTTGTTACAGTCTGTTGGGATGTGTTGCAATTTTATCATACTCAGCATATCCCGAATCCCGAGGAAGATTAAGCTGCCATTGGCAGTGTTTTCCAAAACAAAATTCAGCTTCTCAACTAAAATCTTTCCATATTGAGACCCTTGAAGAGTGCCCATTCCTCAGCTTCTTCAGCACCACCATTCCCAATCTCATAGCAAAATCCGGCAATCCAGTGACCTGAGTGGTCTCTAAAGAAAAGGAGAAGCAAAAAACAGAAACCTGCTGATGTCTTTGAAGACAGAGAGTCAGGCCAGGCCCATATATACAATGTCGTGCTCGCTAACTCACCGTGGAAGCCCAAGCCCATGGCTGAAAAAAAAGCCAAAGCCCAAGCTTCCCCATCTCCTCGCCATGGCGCCACAAATCAAGAACTTTCAGGATTTTACGCGCGTAGTCATTGTGGTAACGTGTCAACTTTCCATTGGGTATTTAACGTGTTTTGCCAGGAAGGGTCCACATAGCACTGCTCCTGTAATATTGACGTGGCTTATCTTCATTGGAGAGAACAATCTAGCCCAAGGGACCAACTGACACCAATATATCTCTGTTGCGCTCCAATTTAAACGCCAGCGGAGTTACTAAACAGAGCAAGCAACTGGGAGGAAGAAGGTGAAACGTACAGAAAAAATCAATACGATCATGGCGAAGAATAAAACACTGGCAATTCTGCTTCTATTTTCTTTAGGTAAGATTCTGCTCGTGAGTTTTTTCTTCCTGTCGAAATGCTACGCTTTAAAAGATACTGCAATGCACAGATGGAATTGACAGAGGAGCTCTTTTCGTTTTTGTTCCTTGGTGTTCGAGTTGGTTTAATGTTTATTTTTTTCAGCAGAATTTATGTTTGGATTGGCGGTAGCTGCTGAAGAGTCTCCAAAACTCGGAACTGTGATCGGTATCGATCTGGGTACTACTTACTCCTGCGTGGGTGTTTACAAGAATGGTCACGTAGAGATCATAGCGAATGATCAGGGGAACAGAATCACTCCTTCGTGGGTCGCATTCACTGACACAGAACGTTTGATCGGAGAGGCAGCGAAGAACCAAGCTCCTCTCAACGCTGAACGCACAATTTTCGATGTCAAGCGTCTTATTGGAAGGAAGTGAGTGATGTTGTCCCCTTTTAAAGTGTTACGATCAATAATACCTGGGTTCTGTTTATAGGATGACCAACTGAACTGGGTTTGATTTGCTTCTGATTGTTAGGTATAATGATCCAGAGGTCCAGAGGGATGTAAAGTTCTTACCTTATAAGGTCGTAAATAAGGATGGAAAACCCTATATACAAGTGAAAGTCAAAGGAGAAAACAAAGTGTTTAGCCCCGAGGAGATCAGTGCTATGGTTTTGACTAAAATGAAGGAAACCGCCGAAGCCTATTTGGGTAAGAAGATCAAAGACGCTGTTGTCACTGTACCAGGTACCATTCTTTCTTTCCTTTCACCCCCATATTTGATGTCACTTTTTTTTTTCCCTTTTATTATGTATGCGCAGCTGATCTGTGCATGCATATGTGGTCTAATTTGCTTCTTGTTCCTGGTGATTGTAGCGTATTTTAACGATGCGCAAAGGCAAGCCACTAAGGATGCTGGCACTATTGCCGGACTCAACGTGGCTCGTATAATCAATGAGCCCACGGCTGCAGCAATAGCCTACGGACTGGACAAGAAAGGAGGAGAGAAGAACATATTGGTTTATGATCTTGGTGGTGGTACCTTTGATGTCAGCATCTTGACCATCGATAATGGTGTGTTTGAGGTGCTTTCTACTAGCGGAGACACCCACTTGGGCGGAGAGGATTTCGACCACCGACTTATGGACTATTTCATTAAATTGATTAAAAAGAAGTACAACAAAGACATTAGCAGGGACAATAGGGCTTTGGGGAAGCTCAGGAGGGAATGTGAGAGAGCCAAGAGAGCTTTGAGTAGCCAGCACCAAGTGAGGGTTGAAGTTGAGTCACTCTTTGATGGAATTGACTTGTCCGAATCACTGACAAGAGCAAGATTTGAGGAGTTGAACATGGACTTGTTCAAGAAAACGATGGGGCCGGTGAAAAGAGCTCTGGAAGATGCAGGGCTGAAGAAGACTGATATCAACGAGATTGTGTTGGTCGGAGGAAGTACTCGAATTCCTAAGGTGCAACAGTTCTTGATGGACTTTTTTGATGGAAAAGAACTCAACAAAGGAATTAATCCTGACGAGGCTGTTGCTTACGGTGCTGCTATCCAAGGTGGAATACTCAGCGGCGAAGGCGGCGAAGAAACCAAGGGTAACATAACAAACCTATCTATTCCTTTCTTGCTTCTTAAATTACTCTCTGTTTAACTCTTTTTTGGTTATTTGGAGTTGGAACTTGAACTTGCTTTACTTTTGGCAGATATTCTTCTCCTCGATGTTACTCCTTTGAGTCTGGGGATTGAGACAGTTGGTGGTGTCATGACAAAATTGATACCAAGGAACACCGTTATTCCAACCAAAAAGTCTCAGGTCTTCACCACTTACCAAGATCAACAAACCACAGTGTCCATCAAAGTAAGATAATTAACATCCCTGTTTTAATAGCAAAAGTGACTGCCGCTTTATTTGTGTGCTAATCCTTGTGCGGCAAAATTTTAGGTTTATGAAGGTGAAAGAACCTTGACTAAGGATTGTCGCGAGCTCGGGAGGTTTGACCTGTCGGGAATCCCACCAGCACCTAGGTAACGTTGAGGAAATAACAAAGATACAGCCTTTCATATTGTAAAATTTCTCTTCTTGAGTGCTATAGAAGAAAGTAGGACAATGTTGTTTCTGATCATCATTAATGAATAATACTTGCAGGGGTGTGCCTCAAATTGAGGTTACTTTTGAGGTTGATGCGAATGGAATCCTGCATGTGAGAGCAGAGGACAAGGCGGCAAAGAAATCGGAATCAATCACGATTACGAATGATAAAGGGCGTCTGAGCCAAGAAGAGATTGAAAGGATGGTGAAGGAGGCCGAGGAATTGGCGGAAGAGGATAGAAAGGTTAGGGAACGGATCGATGCCAGGAATAAATTGGAGACATACATATATAACATGAGAAGCACAATCAACGACAAGGATAAGCTGACAGACAAGATCGATTCGGAGGATAAGGAAAAGATAGAGAACGTGCTGAAGGAGGCCCTTGAGTGGCTGGATGACAACCAAAACGCCGAGAAAGATGAGTTCGACGAGAAATTGAAGGAGGTTGAGGCAGTATGTAATCCAGTCATCAAGCAGGTTTATGAGAGGAGCGGTGGAAGCTCTTCTGCTTCTGCTGATGATGATGCGGAACCAAACGATGAACTGTAGAGTCAGGCGCTTTTTTCTTTTCTACTCTTACTCTTCGGAGGGCTGTTCTCCTCCCGTGTGGATAGGCGAGAGTTCTATTCTTGTGAATTCCGAGTGGGTCTCTTTCAGGAGATTTTATTATATGTTCTTTATTTAATTATGTTCTCCTTTTGACGATAGTGAATCATTGAAAATGTGACATTGCTATTAAAAAGTGATTGGCTTCGCATATGTTCTCGACTTCGCCCCTGGGAATGGGGTGAGTGCTTCCAAATTCCAATTTGTAAGTACATTAACCTAAATTCAGAGTGCAGCCACCCTGCCCTCTTTACACCGTACACCCTTCGCTAGTGTAAGATTGAGGGCTAACGATGGCCTGTCTTTTGGGCTGCTCATACATACTCTTTACTCTTAACAACTAAACTTTAACAGAGAGCCCAGATCAGGAGGGATGCGAGTTGGAAAATGAATTGAGGATGAAGCAATGTGGTGTCCCCAGATGAAAGCAAAGTATCGGTGCGGAGGCAGCGCATAACTGAAATGCCGGGGGATTCAAAACTTAGCAGGGTAGGATACAAAACATACGACCATGAAGTGTGGGAACATCATTTTCGCCGTCATAGGGTTTTCAACATCGTTTTTACTGTGCGTGCCAAATGTGAAGAGATGGCAGAAGAAGAAGATGGCGGCAGAAAAGCTAAGAATAATAAGCGAGGCGCTGGAGGCGGCAGAAGAGAGAGTAGCGAGATACCAAGAGAGACACGACCGGATACTGAGTGAGATGAGCGCTTATTATTTGACCAACACGGAGCTGTTGGAGGCACTGGGAGGAGCAAGGGCGAGCATGAATCAGGCACTGGAGTTCGCTGCGTGCTTGAGGAGAATGCAGTTACACATCATTTGCTCTTTCCCTCAAGCTCTCGACCTTCAACTTTCCCTAGCTCCCAACCAACCCACCTCCCCAGGGATCAGATAAATCTTGTTCTTCTCCCATTTCGCTCATTAATTAATGCCACCTCCCACTTCTATTAATTTCCTTCTCTTTGGATATCTCGTCATTCATATGCATATATATATATCTTCGTACATATTTCATTGTTCTGTTGTTTATTTTTTTTAATTAAGAAATTTTGTAGCTCCTCTCCTCATGATCCGAAATTGAAGATTAAAAAAATGTTAAAAAGATGATGGATCGCCGGAGTGTGGACTTTGTCAGCCCCACGATCATCCATCAAATTAATTTATTAAGGAAAAAAAACAAAAGAAAATGGCGATTTCGGGTCATTTATCGTCTCCGAACATTTCGCGCTTTCACGATCATGCGTGCATTTGCTGCTGGAGATCGAAACCATGGATCACTGATGAGGCTCACACGGATACCGTCGGATGCCATGGATCGAAGGAACAGTCAGCGTGTGGCAGTATTAATTAATACAAGCGGCGTCCTCATTTCAGGCATTACACTGAAACGAGGCGGTTATCGTTGATAGCGTCGGCAATGGATCCCGCAAACAAAGTTAAGGGCACGAGCGGAAGAATAGGAGGGAACAGGAAAAAGGCCGTAACCAAGTCTGTGAAAGCGGGCCTTCAGTTTCCGGTGGCTCGTGTAGCCAGGTTCATGAGGAAAGGTCGCTATTCTAAGCGTTTGGGCACTGGAGCACCGATCTACCTGGCGGCCGTCCTCGAATATCTCGCCGCCGAGGTATTTTGTTGATTTCCTTGCTCGGTCGCTCCCCAACGCCTTCAGGTTTCGCGATACACCTGAGGCTGAGCGTGTATTTGTCTGGTGTTCTGGATTTTGTTTTTGAAATGCTGGATTATATTGTTTTAGTGGTTCTGACTCTGGAACGGGATGGAGCGTAGGTGCTGGAACTGGCAGGGAATGCGGCGCGTGATAACAACAAGCAGAGGATCAACCCCAGACACGTGCTGCTTGCGGTGAGGAACGACGATGAGCTGGCAAAGCTTCTGCAGGGAGTGACCATAGCAAGCGGAGGAGTGCTGCCAAATATCAACCCGGTGTTGCTGCCGAAGAAGCCACCTCCTTCTTCTGCCGCTGACGACGATGTGAAGCCCGAACAACAGTAGACCCTTCCATCTGTATAACTGTATTTCACTTCCACTTTCTTTAATTTGGGGCGGTCATACATGCTACGCACTGCATTAATGTAGCCGCCAAACTTCCTCAATTTATTTTCGGCATATGGCGTGGGCCTTCCGCGTTTTTTCCACCTCGATTAGCATTGAACTCCCCCATGACTCCATTTCAAAATAATCATTACTTCATACAAAAGTTACTTTACCACCTTTTTCCCACCAATAAAAATTTGTCTGATTGCCAATAAGTATCACTTTACCAACTTGGCCAACGCTCCGCCCAGCAGCTATTTATTTTTGGTCAGTAAAATTGCTCTAATCCCAGTGAGCCCAAAAGCCCAACTCTCAGCCTCTGTTTATAGCCCCCCGGGAAGGAAAGTATATTTTAGAAATTTAAATGAGACATGAATTATTTTTATTTTGATAGGAGCATTATTTTACTCTTCTCGTCTGCGGAAAAAATGACATTTGAAGCTTCGGAGTTCGGTGCACTGTCTATTAGAAAATAATCCAATTTTAATAACATTTCAGTAAAATATCATAAATATGAATTGACCGTCCCGAAAAAAATTATGGTACCGTGATGCCAATAAATATAAAAGCTTTCCACTTCTGAGTTCTGGCGTATAAAAAAGGTCGGCTGAAAAACCAGAAGGCCCAGAAAATTTTCAAAACTGAATTGGCGGCGGTGATTTATTTAATTCATGGCAATCGATAGGACTGCGAAAGATATTGGCTACCGCGGCTTTACAAACGCTGTAACATAAGCAGGCAGAGGACGGTGCCGGCGGTTAACGGAAAAAGATCAAATCTATTTACAGCAAGAGCCACGCCCACGCATAGTGAATAAATATACATTCAAATCTAGAAAGTCTCTTCCGGCTTCATAAAATTGTAATATTCAAGTTGAGTCATCTCTCCTCCGGTCATGGGGTCAAACTTGCATCGATAGAAGCTGCATTCACATTCCAAAACACACGACATCAAAATTTAACTCACAAGAGACGGAAATGCCACAGACAAAGCACTAGTAAATACAATGTAAATAAAATTCTTATCACAAAAGTTGCTCATTTGAGACTGGGTTACTTTAGAATTCGCCACCCCCCCCCCCCAAAAAAAAAAAAAACAACCAAACAATCACAGACGGCTCCTCTTCCAATATATGCCGCTCAACGTCCAACACTATTAGTACTAATTCCATAGAGGTTTGAAGGGGGAAAAAAATCAATTTCAAATACAACTAAGCAGAATAACTAACTTTATTAAGAATTGTGAAACACGTGGAAGAAGTTGAAAAGAACAATACACAAAGCATAAAGATATGATCCACAAGATATACCTTCCATCCATGCCTAGTATCACAATCGTATTCTTTTGGTGGCCAAAGGCAACATTATATTGCAAGCCTTCATTCAAGCGAAACCGGGCCACTGACCACTCTGAGGTGAAATACTTAGGCAGGACACCTGTAAACCAACCAGATCTGAGATGACCATGAGCCATAACTTGCTATAGAGAAGGTTTTCAACTTCAAGTCTATAAGAGAGCACATAATGTCACAGAACCAAATGCCAGATGAAACTAAGATGAAGCCAGTGGACAAACCCACAAACCTTTAATAAATGAAAGGGATGAAACTGAGGAGGGGCTAGTGGGATTAGATTCAGATGTACTTTGTGATCCACGATGCCCCAGTAATCCTGAATCAACCTTTAGACCGAAGACATGAACAGTCCCCTTGTCACTTGAGACGGCTAGCCACTGAGCAGTGGGAGAGAATGCAAGATGGTGTATCTCTGCTCGATCAGCACCTCTTCGCACCTGAAAGTATCATCCGACTAATTTTACATCACATCAAACTTCCGAGAGTTTCATGAAATTAGCATTAGCCTCTCCTTGACAACCTTAATATAACATTTTGAGTCCTAAACAGTAGTAATTACAGCATGAACTTTAGTCTGTAGCAGGTAATGCATATCACACTTGAGAAACAGTTTGATCCTCTGAAGAATGTAAACAGGAAAGCTGATTTTGAGATGATGGGATGACATAGACAAATGCAGAGTAAAATTCCAGACAGATGACATTCAATTGTATTACGTAAACACACCAAGCCCATGAAGGGCGACTCTCCATAGAAAATTAAGAATCTCTGCAGGGCATTCCTGTGAACACTTGTTATCAATATGCAATATAAAATTTATCGCATGCTGCACTATTCTTACCTCATACTCCAAACAAGGCATGGGGTCCAGAGTCTAATTTCCTAATAAATAGTAAATCAATATAATCAACATGAAATCTGTGGCATATCACACTACTGACAAGTTATGAATAGTGTGACATACTTTTTAGACTCCATCCAATATATGGGGTCCACTTCTAGTTAGACATTAGAGCACATTAGTCAAGTTAGCATTTTGCAACTATCGAAGTGCTTGCATATGCTGGTTCAATGGGTCAAATAGAAAGGACTGAAGTTTAATGCAAATTATTGCCAATGGGTGCAGGTTAGTGTTAGGTTCAACTGTTAAATAAATTTAGCCAGTTATTTGGAGCTCTAGAAGACAAGACATACCAAATCAAAATATTTCTCTTTCGATTGATTGCGTTTACTTTTTAAAATTCCTATGACACAATTTTATGGGACTTGGAGACACTATAGATTGACATTCCCGAGGGCCAATAGTCTTCGTAGATGGAAAAAAATCACTAGCATATGGCTGAAATATTAGTTATTCAAGGAAAAAAGTATGAACAAGTTGTAACTACCTCTTGGAGCAATGAACCATCCATAGTATTGAAAATCCTAACCAGAGTGCCCTTGCTACTTGCGGTGGCAAGCAAGCGCCCGTCTTGCGTAAGCGCAAAACAAGCAATTCGGGAGTTGTGCGCCGTTATAAACTTGGTCCGCCTTGACGCGTAAAGTTCGACTCTTACCTGACCCTTCTGTAACCCGGGACAAACCAGAACCATTGGCCCTGAGACATGGGAGACTTCACAAAGCCCCTTTGGATTCGCAATTGTCTCAATTTGATGCAACACTCTAAGATCATCGAAATTGTACACTAATATCTTTTGCACCAGAACCACCACGATTCTGTCCCTTCTAAGACGAACCCCTTTCACCTCAGAACGAAATGATAGCTCGCCGATGCAGCGGGACTGATGGTCGTCCCAAATCATCACTTTGTTGATTGCGTATGCAGGGTCAAACCCACCACCAACGAAGGCAAGTATATTGCACCGAAATAACATCTCAACCAATCCAATCCCACCGGAAGGGCCAAAATCCCGCCGAAAGATCTCGCGAAATGGGTCACAATTGAATACACGGAAACCACAATTGGTGCCGGCGGCGAAGCAGCCGGAATCTTGATTGAATGAGAGATGAAGGAGGGTTGCCATTCCGGTTGCATCAGAATTCGGGGTCCGAATAGGAGAAGTAGGGTTTGAAATCGAATGAGTTTCTTGGGCTCGAGCGACGGCGGAGTAGGAATCTTCACTTTGGGAATGGGGGTGCGAGAGGGTTTGAGGAGGATGCGGCACTGACATGGGTGAGAATGACTGGCAAGAAAACGATGCCTTCAAGCTGAACAGGAAGCTGCGTAAGCGAGGTATGTGATCAAACAAAAGGAAGAAGACAACTTGGGGCGTGAGCAGGAGCAAGTAACTAACACAAACTTGATTGACACGACGACGTGAAGGAGAAGTCAGCCCAGAAATATATACCCACCCCTTTATCGGATAGAGGTCGGCTCTAAGCCCCCGAATCTACCTAAATCGGAGCGGTTTTGATTTGACATCGATTTAGTCCATTTTAACTCATTTAATTTTATAATTAGTTTATTTAATCCTGTAATTACTTTTAAAATTATTGAACAGTTAAATAAATTTCTATAAAGAATATATAAAAAATACTTGATTTTCATATACATGTTTTACTTTAAAAAATTAATAATAATTTATTATATACAAATACAAATTTCATATTATACAAAGAAATATTGGTATCTTTTTTTGAGAAGCAACAAAGCCCCCGCCTCATCAGATCATATTGGTATTGCATTTTTTTTCCCCCAGGAGGCCAGGACCTGCAAAGCCCACGCCATGATCATTGATTTTAACCCGACTAATCTCGCATTTCCCAGACATTGCACAAGAAAAATGTTTTCTTATCCAACCAAGCAAATAAATATTTTATTAAAATTCTGAAGTGCCAATTTTTTTTTAAAAAAAGACCATTGCTTTTACTGGAGACAGGATACTAAATAGAGATACTTCTTCGAATAGGTATTCGAATTTTAATTCACTACATTACGAGGAACTTACCTTCTCCAAACACATATCCTATTTAGCTGGTAGGCGTAGACGGATATCCAATGAGAAAAATTGCAAAAACAAAAAGAATATCTTTACTTTCATTCAATAATGGATTAACATTGAATACAATCATCGGCAAAAATGGTGGAAAAATAAGATGTGCACTAATACTGGACTAGCAGCAATATGAAGCTAGACGACTAAGTTACAGTACATGTATCACCGCGAATTGCCCCGATGGGGTTTCCTTTTGGCCAAAACGAAAGCTGAAACTTATTTCCGTCAGTAAAAAAAGAACTCAATTCCAAAAGGAGAAAAAAAATAGTATTGCGAAGACAAGTAACTCCACGAAACCGAACGTAGAATCGCTGTTCAGTTAGGGCGAGTGGTTAAAATTTGATCCATCATCTGCTTTCTGGCTTGGGGGGCTACCGGCAAGCCAACCCCATACACCACCTGAACTCTGCCTCTGTTTTGCACTTAAGGCGGCCTGCTCAGATGCCGCTTTCTGTCGCTGGAGGAGTTCAAGTTCCTTCTGTAATGTTCCAATAGTTTGAAGCTTCTGTCCTAATTCAGCAACCTCCACCTGCAAGCTCAAACTTTTAGATAAATTTCTAAAATTCATTTCATCTAGAGCTCAGCTGATGATAAAATGCTGATAACAAACTAATATTGAAAGCAAAATTATCTGCCTAGGTCTTCAATGGAAGGCGAGACCCCCGAGGCAGTGTATACGCCCAGGACCAATCATCAAGTTGAACATTACATTGTCCATGTAAAATAAGCACTCGAGACCCATTTTGCAAAGAACAGAAAATATTGAAATTCAAATTCTTGATCACACTGCACCCGAAGTCAAAACATTTTACACGTTAAGCATCGTAACACCAGATACATTCTTCTAGGTTGGACAAAATAACCAATACGCTCAATTTTCTCCACGTCACTGTAAACATTTTCACCTCCCAAAAGGGAGAAAGGATTCCATCAAAACCCTGGCCTACATATACATCGCGTCAATATTCAATTATTCCATCAATGTTAATATTAAAAGATGTTTCTCACAATAAAAAGATCATGCTGTATATAATAAGGGGTGAAAAGCCACACTCGAACAAGAAATGAAAAATGATTTTAAAAAACTGCTAAAGCAATATCTAGTTCTATACCTTTCTTGTTCTTAAAAAGTCATATGTCATGTCAAAACCTAGCTATAAAAGTCAAAGGAAAAGATACACAGAAGCATTTATGCATACCTCAAGCTTGAAACACCTTGACTGCTCAACAGCAAGCTGACTACGCACTGATTGGAGCTCCTACAATATCAGGGCAAAGTATGAGGACTTTTGATTGCGTTACAGAATAAACAACATAGTCCAAATCTCAACAAGTATACATAACTTTTGCTTGTAACAAGTACTAGTAATACATTATATGTAGTATCCCATCCACAAACCTTAGAAAAATCAGTATTCACGAAGTATATGACCTGTTTAGTTCTCAGTAATAAATCAAGCAAGCAAGCTGGAATAGCATGGTAAATTTCTTTAACTTTACCGGTATTACCTACGCAATCTGTTCAATATAATACATACACAAACCATGGTATTCTACTTCAACAGATTCCAACATGGAGAAGGACTTCAACTCTGCAAGTAATTTACCTTGTAAAGTTCAGAGTTACGAGCCTCAGATTCTGCTAATTCTTCCTTTAGCTGAATAGTTTGTATTTTCTCCTTGCTGAGCGATGATTCCAATTCTTCTTTCTCTGCCTTCAGGCTGGATATAAGATCCCCTTTGGAATTCTATGAGGCAGCCAAAATATGAAAAAGCTGTCATTGGCAGAATAAGTGATTGTTGTTTATAATTTAATTGGTCCGGATCTAACTAAAACACTAAAAAACAACTTGTGATCATCTGTCAACGAAAATACCCCTGAAGTATATGTTAATGCTTTTATTGTAGGTCAGAATATGTGCTAATATGCTTTAAGTATTTTTTTACGCCATATATGCAAGAGTAAACTTCTTAAAACTGGGCAGAAAAGATGAGCATGTATAGTAATAAAACATACTGTTGTCCTTGGATCAGCATTGTCCATGACAATTTCCCGAATTTTCCCATCATAACCAGCTTCAACTTCAGACTCCACATCACGGGTAGCATTGGTGGCATTGTGCACGGCAGCGACACTGTCTGGAACAGGGGTTTCAACTGTTTTTGATTGCAGGGTTGATTTATGGCTAGGTTTAAGTACAAAGACCTAAAGCGGGAAATCATATCAGAGGAAGGATGACAAAATTAAATAAATAAATTAAGAAAAAGAAACAACACAAGTAACAGAAGAGACCAAAAATATGAAGTAGTGTTTTACATCATTGTTGTAACGGCCGTTGTATCCACCAAAAGATACAAGTACATCTTCACCATTGTAGGAGCTTACAACCACACTCAAGCCCTGCAATAAGAATCAGAGAATTGAGCATGAAGGATCAGTACTTAAACAATTTCACAACACAAAAAGAGGTCCTTCCGAAACCGATGATACCTCACTAGCAACAGGAACACGCCCTTGGACAGAAGTTACAACTGACCATGTCAATGTAGACATATTCAGCACAACAGTCTCAGAGACTCCTGCAAAGATAACATGGAATATAACTTGTTATCAAGGATACATGCCACAAATGGCAATTAGAGTCATCACCACAAGTCATAAATTTAAAGCAATCGTGAATCGTGATAAGCACTATAGATATGTGATAACCACAGCAAGAGTTATGCTTCAAAGTGATCAGAAGCAAACAGATTAAGGCCTTTTATTTGTTAATCACATAGCTTTTGCAAGAAAAAAAGATGCACCAGGCCAGAACTGATAAGAAACCAAAGAAATGGAAGAGATGACCATGAAGAAGTCATCTCATTTAACTGCCCTCATTCCTAGCTCCAGTAACAATATGAGTAAACAATATGCCCTTATTCCTGATATAAGAAATAATCTAAAAACAATCTTAAATTTAACGGACAAAGCGGCCAAAAGATACCACTCTTATTGTCACCACCACCAACAATGAACCAGTTCTCCCCTACAGTCACACCAGCATGTCCAGAACGTGGTGTAGGTATATCACCTAGTTGTGCTGGCCGAGACCACTCCATCTACAGAAATAAAAGTTGATTAGAAGCAGTAGATTTTTTAGGCCGTAGCTAATAGAGGAGGCAATAGCCTTACAGCTTGCAAATCAAGAACATGTAAATCATTGTAGCAAGTTGCATGTGAACCCCCACCAAAGATAAGTAAGTATCGCTCCGCATGTACAGCAGCAGCATGATCAGACCGTGGTGAAGGAGGCACGCCACTGCCATTTGCAAGACTTTGTCAGCAGCAAGCACAAACATGATTTTTCAAAAAGAAAAGAAAAAATCTCAAAAAATCAAGAATCCAAAATCAAAACACAACAGGGGAGTAAACTGAAGAAATCAAACAGATAAGTATAAAACCAGATTTTGGAACAACGGAACAAGAAGGCCCAGAAAGGTGCTCCAATTTTGATTCAGTTTATCAAAGGCTTTTTTCAACTCAGAAATCCAAAACATCTCATGCATTACAAAGAAGTCACCAGCACGCCATGCCTGCCGTGGAGCAGAAAATAAAATAAGAAAAGCAGGGAGATAGAGAGGATTGCTTCAGAAAGTTTCTTACGCAGCATCAATTTCATCCCATGTCAGGGTTTCCAAGTCAAGAATATGCAGATCATTCAAGAGAGTTCTCTTAGCATCTTGTCCACCAAAAATCACTAAACTTGTCCCGACAAGGGTCACTGATTGACCTCCTCTTGATACCTACAAAATATTACTGTTATGCATTTGCGAACCATAAAATTAACGTCTCTCTCTTTACAAAAATAAGAATCACACGTCGCATACTAATTTAACATTTGAAAAGCTTCTATGGATTTTTTATACTTACTGGGGCTTTCCCATAAGTCTTCAGGGCTGACCATGTTGCCGTTTGCGGATCAAACACTTTCACTGTCATAAAGTAATAATAATGAACACTGGTTACAGTAATGTTAATAAACTGTAATAAAAATAGAAAACAATTCACAAACTAGGAAAAACTCCATACTCAGCAACACGTGTAGTTTTTTCAACCAGAAGCGTACAATAAAGGAAAAATTCAAAATTGAGATGACATGCCGACTAATGCAGCTCTCTATAGTTTTTATATGTAGAGATAAAAAAATTTGTTGAGAATTTTATCATTACCAACTCTACATATCTCTTTCTTTAAGATGCGTAAAGCAACACTGTCATGCTTTTTATTCTTATTGGCATGCTCTTCCAACATATTTTCTATTCTACATTTTAAAAATTTTTCCACAGAAAGAATTCCAAAAATGATAATGTCTAGACAATAATAGATGATAACATTTTTATTTGTACCTTGGATACTTTCAGAAGGATCTTTGGTATGTCCAGCAATTGATAGAAGTTTATTCTCCCATGGAATCTACCATAAAAAATATTCCAGAATTAGCACGAGCAAGAAATAAGTTGGAAGCAGTAGATAATATTATCTTTCGATTTTATGAAAACAAACTATTCTCAACACAAACCAATGAATGGCCAGCACAAGGAGTTAATTTCAGAGGGGGTGTCGACTCAGTAAGCTCAGCTCCAGCCTTGGCCTCAATCTTTGACCAAGTCCAACTTCTCAAATCTAAAACCTGCATCAGTATCCATGTGATTCAAAATGCCAAATAACTCAGCCAACAAGCCTCTGTGTGTGTGTTTGGGGGGGGGGGGTAAGACATATCAGAACAAAATGCCAAATAAATATCCAAAAACACTATGACAGATATATCAGAACAAAACCATAGAAAGAGAGGAATAGCATAAAATCAATGGTTCCCATCAACCTTTATAGATACAACATGACTTGGCCAAAATGTATAATCACATGCAACAGATATAGTGAACACATGCTTACATGAAGATCATTAAGGTAACGACCATTGTGGTTTCCGCCATATATGTAGAATTTGTCTTGAATGACTGCAGCGCCATGCTGAACATATAAACACATTTAGCTTAGAAAAATAAAGAATGAATTCATAAAGGCAAAAAATAGTGAAGAATAAATTTAATATATTTATATTTTGCACAGGTCAATACCTCATATCGGGGTTTCGGTCGTTGACCAGATACAGGAGGGGCAATCCATTGATCATAGACTCGTACTGAACCAAAGCCCTCGACAACAACATCTTTGTCCTCAGCTCCAACTTGACTTCCATTTTCAGTAGATATAGTCTTTGTTTCTGGATAAGACTTCCCATTCTCCATTATTGGCTCCGCTTTAGAATTATGCTGTAAGACGAAAATCATGGAATTGAAGAATACGCCCCACATAAAAGAGATTTCAATGTAAATAGTAGCACAGTAGAGAAAGTTGAATAACATGATGAACATGTTTTTGTGGCGCTTCTGTTATCTAACTGCAAGACAACTTGCCTCATAAAATGAAATCTAGTTCAAAACATCAAATTCTAAATTCATTCTCTGAAAATTGTACATGAATGGCAATTAACCAGGCAAGTATTTGAGTGGGTCAAAAATTGCACTCACACACATTGGGGTAAAGGCTGTTGAAACTCAATAAGACATGTTATGTACAGGACACAGATTTAGCTTTGCAAAATAATATGATTCTTTCTCATTTGATTATGAGCAAAGACCAAATTCGATCAGTACTTCCATTCTGAATAACATATGAATATAACAGGTAAAGCTATTGCAATCGAGGTATATAGATACACAAATATCTGACTAACACCTGCCAGACAAGACGCAACAGCATATATAACAATCAGAATACTCACATTCATTGGCACATCTATTACAGGCTCTACGAAAGAGTTAGATACCCTTGAATACCAGCCAGGATCTTCTTCCTAAATGAAAGAAAAAAACATTGAAGGAAAATAATCAGTTAACAGTCTGCATTACAGAAATGAAAAACATGGAGGGGAAATTGTATGTATTACCTCCAATATTTTCACAAAAAGACGCATAGCTTCTGCAGAAGACATGTTTCCAAGCTGGTTCCAACTGCATTAATAATACCTTTCAGAAGTATTCTCAATTTGACCCTAGCAATATAATAATGCATATTGCAGATATGATATTTGAGGAGAACTATAGTAGTATTTATGACAAACAACTAAAATAACATAAAATTATCTATGCATGGAATATCACGACCAGGGAAACAAATACAGGTCCACTGGAGGAATCAAAAAGTGTGAATAGAAATAGATCAGATAGTAAAAAGCAACACGAATGTTTAAAGTGTACAAACCTGGCCCATTTACTATGATCTACAATCTTCCATGAACTGGGCTCTGGGATGTTACAAGGTCCTACGCTAGCCTGCCATGAAAATTAAACTTAAATTACATTCAAACCCTCTTGAATGGATTGATAATGGCTCCCTTGCCGAAATTCCGCACTGATGGATATGTCCATAAAGGACCGGTAATTAGTAAATCAATCTTTTATAATATTCCTTCACAATTCAAATGACTTCTTGATCTTAGGGAACAAAATTGTGATTCGGGCATTCCATCTGAACCTAGGATTATCTAATTGTAAATGGTTTAATTCTAATAAGACAAATTGCTTAATTGCTCATGAGGTTGGTAAATCAGCAAGGATGTCTTGTCTACTATTGCGTAAATGACCATCAAAGATTCAAAGCCTTTTTATCGCCCATTTCATCCATAAAATGAATGAAGATATCAATAGAAAGATTATAAGACAAGCTTATTAAATTAATACAAAAATTCTCAATTTCCTATGCTCAAATACGTTGGGATTAGCATTAACCAGCCGAGAGAACGTTTGGGAAAGCTGGTCAGGTAATGCACGCAAAAACCCCGGGGGGGGGGGGACATGCGGTCACACAGAATTTCACTTAAAACCACATAAAGGAGGCAAGAGATCACGACGCCAAGCTAGAGAGGAGATCACAATATCACAAATCCGCATCCAATGGATCAGATCACCATAAGGAAGGCGCGAAGCAGAAATGCATAGAATGAAAACAAAAATATGAGAATGAATGGGAGATGAAGAAGATTGTGGCACCTGCTGATACAAGCTATAGAGAAGGAGGGCAGTGGAGTTGGAGAACTTGGAAGTGAGAGATTTGGTGGGAGATGTGGATCCGTCGAATCCAACGTAGGAGGCCGCTGCGTAGAAGCGCTCTGGGTATTGCAGACCAGAGCTTGCCCTCGCCATCGCCATCTCTCTCAGTACCTCTTCAGATCGATGATTAACGTTCTGAAACAGTCCAGGACATAGGAAGGGTGCAAACAATGCGTGTCCTAAAAGGATTTTCAGAAATAATGAGATTTTAGATTTGCATAAAAAGATAAAACCAAAAGGGAAGTCTGTTGACAAGCAGCGCGGTAATATTGTCTGACTTTGCACTCTTCTTCACAGCTATTTGCGAATATTTGGCATAGTTCCCTCAGCTTTTCTTAATTACACTGTCCCAAACCCCGAGTCTCCCATAAGTGCCTAGGGTTAAAAACTTAAGTTTTAAAGCGTATTCAAAATAGTAGGTTTTCAGTTGTGATTTATGAAATATAAAATAAGTGTATAAAAAAATTTTGTTTTAATTTACATGAAACATATTTGAAATTTTTTAGATTATGCCAAATAGGCCCTTAGAGGGTTGCTTAAGTTGGATTATTTTAATTTTTAACTTTGTTTATAAGATTATGAATCACCAATAGAGGTTAGGTGGAGCAGAAGGAGTTAATTTTTTATAACGTAATGATTAATGTTTGAATATTTGTCAGAAAATGTGCCTACATTTAGTGTTATAATGGCGATCTAAATAGAATTGTCTCAAATAGAAAGATTTTTATATTTAACAAAAAAAAAATCAAGAACCAATACCTTCTTCACAACATGACTCAATTTTTTCTTAGGCAAGGTGCTCACAGTGCTCAACAGTGCTTCAATATGACTGCATGCACAGTAAAAAAAATCACGAAAAAAGCAAGAGAAATCATCGGTAGCTATGGATTTCGGCCAATCTTTTGGGCTACGGACCCACGGGGTACATGTTTCTTTCTTTCCTTTTTTATTGTTTCAACGCTATGCACGTTTTTCAGCTCTGGCTCTTTTCAATTCCTTTTAGTTTTCAATGCCATTAGATTTTTTTGGGAAATAATACAGTGCGGTCGTTAATTCCTTATACTCGGAAGATTTTGAATAGCGTATATGCATATTATTTAATTTATTAAGATTTGCGGAAAAAAAAGTTTGAGGAGGAACTAATTAATAAAATTATTATATATTTTATACTCGTCCGCTCTGATTCTAAACAAGACCTATTTTTTTTAGTATAATTTAATTACAAAATGAGTTTTAATTTAGGATCGTATTAAACTAAATAATATATGCACTACGCACACAGTAAAATATATGCACTAAATTACCAGAAGAAAGATCTGCACCACAAGAAAGATCTGCATTAATATGGTGGGCTGAGTTGAAATTTGAATGTAGTCATTGCTCTTTTAGACCTTTACAGGGTCGGGACCCCGATGATCTCATCTCATGTTCATCCTTGGGATTAGTAGAGATTCACTTAGAAGCAAACGAATAGAAGATCGAACTGCATATTTGCCGCTGTCATCAGCACTCATAACAATACATTCAGGCAAAGACAAAGGCAGCTAATTCTGCCGTGAGAGCTAGCCGGAGGTGATCTTTAAAGAAACCCATCCATTGTCATTAGACGAGGGTGATCTGATCTTCATCAAGAGAGCAAGAGGAATGATTTTGATGTGCCTGCCACTCGCAAATATGAGAGCCGGAGGGCTTCAACTTCTGTTCTTTCCTGTCTATGGGTAAATTCTCCATTCTAAAGTTTAGAAAATAAAACGCAGTCATTGATGTTACAGAATACCCCATGACTTGTTATCACAGGAGTACTGAATTAAAATGTTGCTAAAATAACTCTAGTAGAAAAGCTATAAGTTCCTCACGGTGGTCAGAGCCACAGCAACTTAATCTTGACGGCTCCCTCTTATCGTTTTGAGGTCAATATGTTGCCCCTTCAGGAGAGACTTCTTCAGTCTTATGGGGGGAAAATGGTTAGTGTCTGCAAGAACCTGAAACTAGGCTGAACAGTGATATTAAAGCTTGGAAATATTATTACAGAGAGGTCAATGATGATGAGCCATCATATAAAGAGGGGTTTTTAGAGACAGCCAATGAGAAAATGAAAGATGAACATGGATTACTTAGACTGGTCAGTACAGGTACGTTTGTGATTTTTTTGCTAGGAATATCGCATAGGTATGTCTGCATCTTACTCTTAATTCCTCCCTTATAATTCTGTCTTGGTTTTGACCCTTTTATCTGGCTGCTGCATCATTCAGGCCCACCTCTGTGTGATGGGAAGTTGTTTATCTTGACAGAACATCTGGTAAGATAATATGTTTTGTCTTACGAACCATCACCAGGAAGTTGTATGCAGGTTGACACATCTCGCCGGAACAAAATAGTATCAATTGGCTGAATGTAATTAGGCACCATATCCATATGCTATGCCCAATGCAAGATCGAAGCCATCGGTGTTCATCTGGGTTCGTACCTGTGAAGCCAGCGAGTCGGGCAAATGGCATGTACAGTCAATTCTAGTTTAACAATATTCGTTTGTAGTGTTTTCTTTTTCGTTTTTGTGTCGCATGATTTTTGCGTTCATCTGCAAGATGATGAGAATTAGGAAAAATATATCCAGTAGCTCAACACAAATTTGTTTCTCGTGTTGCTGAGAATATTGGGCCGGCCCATAGCTTCAGTCTCCTTCGTGGACCTCCGGTGTCCAAATAGTATATATTAGCTCACAAGCTTTAAGCCCAGAAATGAGTCAAAAATGCTAACAAGTTTTAAAAGGCGCAAAGAGTTTTTTTTTTTTTTTTTGTTTAGGCAGAATGACAATTTATAGAAAAATTAACTTTATATTCCCATAAAAAAAAGTGATGAGAAAAGGAGGATGGTTACACCAATACTTAGTAACTAAGTAGCCCGGATTCATGTCATAATTGTCTGACTAGGACCATAGCATTCCAGGGCATTATAGGAAAAATAGCAAGAATGCCATACATGCCCTCCACAACGTAATTACTAGGAGATCCTGAAAGTCTACTCAGATTCCCGCCACGGTCTCGACGTCCACTGACTCGGAGACGCGCTGCAGAATTGGTCTGAGACCTGAGGAACAAAGGATAGTGTTTGGTAATACAAACAGAGTCTGCTCTGACCAAAGACTACCTCAAGTTTTGACTTTTGACAGCCCAACCAGTCGTCATCAAAGGCAAGGCAGGAGCTAAAGGGAAAAATAAATAAATAAATAAATAAAGAGCATGCATGACGTCAGCCCTTCATTCTCCTCTTATGAGTGACAAGAAAACCGGTAATTTCACCGAAAAGTCAGTCGTCGCCCGAGTTGCCCCTTGCTGGAGACCACCCTAATGGACTCGTAGTTATTTTCTCTGCGACGAACATTATTCGGAACGAAAAAGTAAAACTGAAGGCATGAAGCTGGCTTGCCCAATGACATGTGTCGTGTATCGTGCTGGGGGCAAACTGGAAAAAGTTGTACGATATCCTCTTCTTGTCCCTACGTTGCGACCTCATTGGGTGGTCAGTAGAGCCTTTTAGGCGTGGGGACGTTAATTGTGAGTCGTGTTACATGCCATGTAGTGGGGGAAATCATATACATATAGGAGAGGTTATATATATATGCATATATATATATATGCATGTGGATGATCTTGATGGGCTCAGCTTTTAGACACTGCATGTGTATATGGTGCACATAACATCCAAAAAGAGAAGCATTATTGAAACGTTATGAAATCAAATATATATTCTATATATATAGCGTCCGCATTGAACAAGTACTACTTGACCATCAATTCAGCACAAATATCGAACACTAATTTATGGCAGATTCTACCCTAGGGCATCTCATGGCAAAATGAACCAATATGATCGATCGACCTGCTCTTTCGCAAGCCACTCTAGATATTTGTTCCATGATTTATACACTATGACTATGGGTGAGAAGAAACATTTTCTTAGGAAAAAAAAGGATGAAATTAAGAAAAATTAAATAAGCAATCAAACTGAGAGCTGACAGATGTCACGCCCCAGAAAGGAGTTATTGTTGAGCATTAATTAACCCTAATGGCCTTCTTCAGTTGATGCTGCTTGTTGCTGAGAATGACTCAAATCCGGCATTCTTCATGGACCAACTTCTCCAGATCTCATCTCCTGTAATTGCACCCTTCTCTCGCTGTTGGTGTTGGTTTCCGTAGAAACTTGCATGTGAACCTCCTCCTCCTCCTATTCCCATGAAGTCCAGAGTCAGCACATCCCCACTTCCCTTAGTTGCATCCATGTTAATAGCCCCACCACTTGCCCCACCATGCAAAACTCCATTATTGCTCCGGTTATTTTCCTCTATGATCTTCGAGAAAGCTTTGCTTTGGTCCAAGATAGCGTTAAACATATCCACACCGTTCATTCCCAGGCTCCCGTTCGCATTTAAATACTGACCGGAGATATGATCCTCTTGCCCATTCTGCATATAGTGGTTCATGAAGGAAAGCCCGTTGGGACCATATGACGGAGGCGCCATGCTCGTCACGAAGCCCTTTTCCGCCATGGACGACGAGCTGCTCACAGTTGCACCCATTTGGGCGGCTTTCTGCAGCAGCGCCGTCGCAGACATGAGATGCGAGGGAGCAGCTGCTGCCGGTAGCGGTAGTTGGTGGTGCCCATTTTCTTCAAAGACGACGTTGGGTGAATTTGAATTGAGTTGAAGAGGAGGTGTCGAGGAACTAGAAGAGAGGCTTCTCGTGAATAGGTTTCCTGCATTCATATTATGGTTTAATGGTTTATTTGCAGGCATTGGCATGAGCTCCTGAAACAGTGACGACATTGGATGCTTATTGTTATTGTTGTTGTCCATAATCTTCCCGGCTTGTGGGTTCGGGATGTTATTGGTATTATTGACTGGTAATGAAGAAACCAGGTTCTGAATTTGATGCCCCGCCGGCCGAAAGCTCGGGCTCATTCCTTGCATTGCTTGTCTTTCGCTGGCTTTGTTATTCTCCTCAGCTAGTGCGTCACAGAAAGCTCTATGGGTGATGAAACTATCTCTCCTGCACATAAATGAAGTTTGCCGTCAGATAATTATGAGATGGAAATAAAATAAAAAAACCGAAAAGGCGTACATCTAGGTACAATATAATAGTCCCATATTAAGTCTAATAATCGCGGTAGATTATAGCTAGATTGAATCTACTAGCTATATATATTAATTAGCATAGTTTATATGGAAAAATTAACTAGAAAAGGACTAGAGCGCGAATGGTCAATGCCTCAGTGGAAGAATCTAGCAAGCAAGTGAATGAATTGTCTCAAAATATGAACCTCGAAAAGATAGTGCCGCAGTCACATTTGTATTCCTTGGTTCCACAGATCTTAGAGTGGGCTTTCCAGTCAGATTGAACGGCGTATTTCTTTGAGCATTTGTCACACTTCCACTTCTTCTCTCCATGCTTTCTGCAGAAGTGCTTCTTAATGCCAGTGAGGTCACCAAGTGCTCGGGCTGGGTTGTGGTGTACACACGATGTTTCAGGACAAACGTAGACCCTCTTTCGAACTTCCGTGGTGGTTCTTTGCTTGAGCTTCCATGGCAGGTTATGGCCTCGCCGGTGCAATTGCAGGTTTTGATCCCTCTGAAACCCTTTGTTGCAAATCTCACAGATGAATCGGTTTGTGGCCATTAGGGTGGTTGGCGATAGAGCTATCACCTCAGCGCTCGGATCTGCCATTATCGTATACATACAAAAATGACAGATTCATTAGTTAAATTGATGCAATATTTATATGTATATATTGGCATTGCACGGCACCGAAGGCAACAATTTTTCAAAGGGTTTGAACGAAATATCATAATAGGCTAACTGACAAGAAAAAACCATCACGTTACGTTACAAATGTGAGTGTCGTCATTTTAAAACCGAAAATGACCGAATTTTGAAAAAGTGAGATGAGAAACAAGATCCCTGTCTTTTGTGAAGATAGGGGTATATGTAAAAACAAAGAAAATTGTAATATATGATTCTTTTGTTCGCTTCACGCATGGATAAACCGAATGTACTAATTAAATATAATAAAACCCAGAAAATCCCTCTTTCTCTCTCGCAAGTGTGGGTCTAGGGAGGTGTCTGTGAGTGTAAGCGTGTGCCAGTGTGAATGAGAGAGAGAGAGAGAGAGAGAGAAAGGGGGTGAACTGTGAAGATCAGAGGCATTTCATAGAAGGTACAGTAGCACGTGAAACCAAAAAGAAAATAAACAGGAGGAGAGAGGAGTCAAGACAGGTCAAC
This sequence comes from Neltuma alba, assembly GCF_004799145.2. NCBI lineage: Eukaryota > Viridiplantae > Streptophyta > Magnoliopsida > Fabales > Fabaceae > Neltuma > Neltuma alba. The sequence continues at coordinate 45,979 of NW_021637666.1, read as the reverse complement.
AGGGAAGAGCGACGATTGTAAATTGGTAATCGCAGACAATAATTGAGCTGCTTCTGCAAACTTCATTACGTACCGACCACTCGATCGCCATTCACCCAGTTTCCCACTTCAATTAATATACGATATTTTACTCAGTTACTTCAATTTTGCATTTGCAGGCCAGGAACTTTATAAAACCTTCCGAAAACTTGCAAACATAACGCTCAGTATTAACGGGGCCAGAAAAAACACAAACAAATTATAATAATAATCAATATTCTTCAAGGGAAGAAAAGTTGAAGTCATGAGTTGGGTGTGAAAATTAAAATACCTGGATTTCCTGGCAGGTTTCTCTTCTTCTTAGGAGGTGGAGGGGGAGGTGTGTTGGAACCATTGCTATTAGTTGTCGTTGAAGTAAGAGAATTTGGACTGTGAAACTGACCGAGTAGCTCCGACTGCCGTTTTCCGACACCGTCTCCGGCGTTCTCTGTCGAGAAGCTTCCACTGTCGCCGCTTGTGTTGTTCGACATTGAATTGAAGGCAGGCAAAGAGATAAGGGACGCGAATCTATTATCTATGAATTGAAATCGTTCTCTCTCTCTCTCCAAGCTACAATGATTTTTCTCCTTTTCTTGCTTCTCCCTGGAGGAAGATTTTCCTCAGAAAATCTCAGGGGAAGAAGGTGGTGAGGTCGAAACAGAAAGGAAGGGATATGAGTAACTAGAGGAAGACAAAAACCAGGAAACTCTCCTCCATTTATGGTGTGGGGAGACCAGGTTTGTTGCTGGCAGAAGAATACAAGAAACCAGGCTTTGGATTTAATATATATTCTATTTCTTGAAGCCACTGTTGCTTGTGCCTATATTATTTATGCCCCTGGCCTTCAATTATATTAAATACTTGCCCATTAATTACCCTCCTCTCTATTTCCATTATTAACTCACTCAGTGTGGCATTAAATACTGATCAAAATGCCAATTTATGTTCTTAAATATTTCTAGAAAAAGTTCAGGACGGAGGTCAAGACAACAGACAACAGTCATCACTTATCTGACTTTCGGTGGCAAAAAACTTTTCTGATTTCCATAACTGTGAATGGAACACTCTATCTAAATCAAAGAACTCACTTCAGTTCGTTTAAATTTATAAAGTATTTTTTAAATAACACTTTTAAAAATACAAAGAATTTTTTTCAAATACCCTTAATAATTATTAAATTTAAAAATCAAATGTATATTTTATTGACTGGTTTATTTATTGAGGTGCGGATTAATTGAAAGCGGGGAGAATCAGGAGGGCAGTATGGGTATTACAACGGGTCTGTCCGCAAGAGTTTAATTTATGATTTTGGCTGTTTCTGATGATATTTTAAATGGAATAATCTCGCTCCGGAGTTGCCACTGCTTGTTTTCAAAATCACAATACTGCCACTGAGCCTGCCGCCTTCAGCATGTAATTACTAAACCAGCCTCCCCCATGATAGGCGAGCGAGCTCTGATCCAAATCCTTCTCGAAAATGGTTCAATAATAGCGGGTGGATTCCCCGATAGATAATCCAAAAATTCTTCTATTCACGTGCGGCGACACCACTGAGGGCCAATTTTGATATAACATATTCAAAGCAGGGCTCTTTCGTCATTTTCGCGTAACTGGGAGCATAATGAGCAAATAACAGTGGCGTGTCGTAAGCGGCCTCCTCTCTAACTTATTTAATTCTATTTATAAGACATTTTCAGTATGTTTTACAAAGATAATTTTTTTTTATTAATTATTAATTAAAATTTAATGATTTTCTAACTTTTTTCTTATTTATTATATATTGTGCCTCATATAAACAAAGTCAACACAATAATAAATGAGGGATAAAATTATACATCCATACAGAAAATTTCTCTCAGTGCACAATAAATATGACCAAAAATATCTTCTCTCTCTGCCTTATAAATAGAACTAGAGGAGTATTTATTTTTCTCCCCCTTCGCATTTAAAATTGGTTATGCACCAGATTAAAATATAAAACAAGATAATATTATCATTATTGAGAGTGATATATAGACCCAAACCATGCCTAGAATATAAATGAGGTTAGCTTGCCGTTTCAGGTGGCGTTATTTTATTTTCGAAGATTGCAGGCCAGAGATTTCGATCGGATTTCTCACGGAACTTGGGGCAGTATTATTATATGATTGGACCTATAGGATCTGAAATAAATTATATTATTTATAATTTGTGAATAATATGAGCTCATAGTTTTGATATTTGACGTTGATATTGGTTTGATGATTAAGTGTGGGTCACGCGTGTCAATTCGAGTTCATTTTTCAACATGCAATAATAATAGACTAATGAGTACTTCAATTATGACGGCAATTACACATTATTTAATAATAGTATATTTCATGTCAGTTTCGTTATGAAACAGAAACTACGCACTTAACAGGCGAAATACGGCTCACAAACTATATAATACAATTATTGAGTGATGAGCCCGGCCGTAGGATCAATAAAAAGAGTTGCTTAATTTTTTCCATTGTTCGATAGCAAATTTTCTCGTGTTCGATCTTATTCAACTTTTTGTGCTGTTCAGCTATGAAATTACTATACAATAATTTTTTTTTAATCTCAGTTTCCTGTTGGGTGATATTAATAATCGGTTCTGCTTCCAGAGAGACTTGCTTGACTGAGAAAGTGACATAAATAAAAACATATACTATACAAACTTTATACTCCAACGAACTGTTTAGCACACACGTAACCTAAAGCCTAAAGGGAATATATCCGCCTTAAATATATACTCCTCCGGTCCTTATTATAAGACCCAATTTGACTTTTTATTTGATCCTAATTATAAGACCCAATCCATTTTCTCTCTTATATTTATGCATTTTTTTCCAAGATAATCCTTCTAATAATGATAGTTTTAGCCAATATACTTAATTAGCAAGGATATTTTAGGAATAACAATACTTATTTATTATAAATAACCAACTTAACTTACTTCCTTAATCTCTTCAAATAAGTCAATTGGGTCTTATAATTAGGACCGGAGGAGTACTATTCCATTATTAATTAATTATTTAAAAAAAAACATCGGCTTCGCAGAGCAAAAAGGAGAAGGAAAAAAAAGACTTTATTCACGACAGTTAGTTAATTTATCCCAAGTGTTCAGGTTATTGTAATTGGCGTTTTCAAATCTTGCATGAAACTAGACGAAATTAAATTACAATGTCTTTTTGTTTAAAAAGGGCATTCAGGGGAGTTTAATTAGTTCATTACTAAATACAATTGGGCCAATCAATATAAATTATCAATCTAATAAAAAACAGCTAATGATCACTCATAATATAGTAATCAATAGTGTTTAAATTTCCGTTGAAAAATATGCATACGTTTAATATTTAAAAGAGGATTTATGTGCTAGAAATTGCAAAAGAGGGCAGTTCTTCATGCCACATTGGCGGGTGGTGTGGCTTAACGTGGTGACGGCATATCATATAAGAGCCCATTGCTTTTATATGTACGCACGCCTTAAGGCTAATGTTCAAAATATCATACAAGAAGGGGGGAGGAAAAAAAGATAAAAAGAATGAACAGGGACTGTATTATTCAACGTACTCCCCTCGTGTTCGTTACGTTCCTTTTTTGTATTTTGCGTGTCCTGATTGACAACTAACGAATTATTCAACGCACATATAATATCCAAATGAATAAAATAAAAATAAAAAGGACCATATACTTATAATATAGGAAATACGCGTACGACTTATTTCTGCATGTTATTACTGAGAACAGAGCTGAGCTTAATATCTTCATTGTGACCCGATCAATAATCCAGTGTTTTAATGATTCAAACTGAAAGATACCCTTCTGTAGATAATGCACGGGTCCACCATTAGATAGAAAACGAATCCACACTGTACTTGATGCTGACTGACTTGTGTATATGCGACTTACAGGCGTATACTACCTTATCTCCTCATCCAATGTACCAATTTAATAGCAACTAGTTATATATAAATATATATATTTAAATTCAAATGTGCGTGTATATATATTCATTTATGTACGTGTGCCTGCCGTGGCCCACGGCTAGCTACTGGGCGGTGATAATAACCAAGAAAGTTTTCTGACCAAAAAAAAAACTAAGAAAGTGGATGCTCTGCGCTCGTAATCTTAGGTTTTAAACTTTGACGTACGGCAAATGCATGGGGATTAATACATGTGCAGATATGTTGTTTTTCCTTTAAAAAAAAATATAAACAGCGAACAAACGAATGAATGAGACACCAATTAAGTAACATTGGTTTCTTAACTTTAAAGCATGGTCTTAACAACCATGATTGCACCTTTTTGGTTCACATACAACTATCTAATGATGACGAATATAGTACTGAATAGGCACACATATTTTCCCATGACTGTTCAGGCTTGCATTTCGACGGTTCCTCTCGCTCCACTTGGAAAATATCGGACGGTTCCCGTTCATCAACGCAAACCTCGCGCTTTTTGCCATTCAGCGATGTTAACTGGTAGATTTTAATGTGAAAACTAATTTGGTATTTTATTTAATTTTAAATATAAGATATTAATTGAATTTTTTTCTTATTTATTTTTTTAAGATAGTTTTTGTAGTAGTTACAGATATTAAAAATTTTACCAAATAATAGTTCTAGCTAATACATATGATTAGTAAAGATATTTTCAAAAAGATAATATTTATTTATTACAAATAACCTAACTAATTTTTTTGAGCTACTTAAATTGGTTAAATAATTCTTACTTATTATTATTGTTATTGTCTCGATTTTGTTAGTAAATCGAAATATATGATTTAACACGGACATGGACGGTGGATCGTGTGAAATTTTATCTCTATCAATCAATGAAAAGGCGAGGGATATTGTTTTTCCACCGAGTCATTGATTAATTGAGGCGATGGAGTTGACAAAACATAATTTAATCGATCGGTCCCTATTCATTTCACTTAAAATTAAGTTTTTTTCCTTCCTTCCTTCCTTCCTCTCCCGTCGTCGAGAGTATCGATCGACCACTTGGGTTAGCGTTGGTCCCCACACTTCTCGGGCTTCGATGCCCACAAAAATAAAAATGATTTTTAAAATGCAACGTCGTCCACTGAATCTGCCTGTCAGGCTGTAAGCCGACGTTATTGTCGTTTCCATACAATATGTATTACCCAGGCCCTTATTTATAAAACTTCATATTTAAAAAAAAAAGGTGATCTAGTTAATTTATAAATTTGAATTTAATTTGATTTTAATATTTAATGTTTTTCCTAACATTATCTTTTATAATTTTCATATTTTTCACACATTCTCTTTCATTCATTTTCTTATTTTTTATAAAAAATATTTAAAAATAAAAGTATATTTCTAATCTATTTATTATTTTTAAGTAATTTTTTATTATTATTGAATTAATTATTTAAAAATTATAATAAAGAGTGAATGGAGTGTGAATATATATATATATATATCACTTTCACATAATTCTCAAAATAAACTACTCCTCCGGTCCTTAATGTAAGACCCATTTAACTAATTTGATTAGATTAAGGAAGTTAGGTAAGTTAGTAAATTATAAAAAAGTGACATATTTTTCCTAAAACACTATAATCATCTTTTTTAATACCCCCTCTTCCTCTTCTACTTATTACAGTTGAGGGAGTACCATAGGGGTAATTTAAAGAAAATTGATAAATATGATGAATGAACCTTATATTTAGGACCAAGACCAACTCAAGAATCAGGTCATATATTAAGGACTGGAGAAGTATTTTGCCACATGTATCATATCTGCTACATGACAATCCATAAGCTGTGGGTAAAAGCAGGAGAAATATACAGGTTAATGGGAAGGAGACAATGGAATGATGAGAAATAGCTAAAGCCCTAAAAGTACTCTCTCTCTCTCTCTATATATATATATCGACACACACATGCACACACAGGGAGAGCGAAACGAGCAACGGCACATCTGTAGGGTGTCGTCGCGAGCATGTTTTGTCATTATTTTGGAATGATTACGTTGTTATCATCGATGGTTATTTGACGTATGGTGAAGAAGCAGACATGGAGTCCAACTTCGGAAAAATGATACACATTTGAAAAACGACCAAAAGGAAACTTCTTATTCACTGAGTTCAGGGAATGATACAAAAAAAAGGGCACCCGATTTGTACTCATACATACCCTAATAATCCACAAAACCTCACTACTTGTTTTTGTTTCTTCCACTCTCTCTCTCGCCCTTGCAGGAGCTTGCGTCTTTCCTAAGGTCCACTAGTACATTTGCCTGTTTTCTCTCTCCTGTTAGGTAACAAAATTTTGATTATCAGATAAACTTGGCTGATTTTAGCAATATTGCCATCTTATCCGCTTAAATCAATAAACTCCTTCCCCCTTTCTGTCCATGCTGATTTGGCCTCTTATTGTTCGTAATTAAATTGTAAGCTGTATATATGTGCGAAGGCAATCTCAAACCAGATTGATGAAAATTTATTTATTTTGTTGCATTTTTCTTTTAATTTTCTGATGATTGTCCCATCTGTAAATTACTTAATAAATTTTTTTTTAAAAAAAGGGATTCATGGCAGACATAGTGTTAAGGAGGAAAGATCCTGTATCAATCATTTTAAGGAAAAGGTAAGTGTGATGGAGATTTTAATACACTGATGAGGAACTAGGAAGTTGCATGAGTGGGACCTCGTGGGGCTATATAGCACTGTGTGTGGTGGACATAGTGGCAAACTGGCTGTTTCTCTTTTAAGCATGCACGGCAACTTTTTTCATGTGTAAAGCCACTACCCTGTACCATCATCCCTCTCTCTCTCTCATCTCTCTCCTCCTTTCGACTTGTCCTCCATTTAGGACGTGGCTTATATGCAAAGGCGGTCGTGTTCTTTACATCTTTATTAGAAATGAAAGCCTGACTTAACAAATTTTAACATGCTTAATTTAGGAATTACGCATAAGCATGCGTTAGGTAGGTTATCAATTACTACCTCCGATCCTTAATATAAGACCCTGTTTGACTTTTATTTTGGTTCTAAATATAAGACCCCAATCCACTCTATCTCTCATATTTATATATATTTTTCTAAAGCAGCCCTTATAATAATAAGAGTTCCAGTCAATACACTTGATTAGCAAAGATATTTTAGGAAAGACAACACCTATTTAGGACAAATAACTAACTCAACCTACTTCCTTAATCTCTTCAAATTAGTCAACTGACTCTTATAATTAGGACCAGAGGTAGTATAATGTTTATCCCATTATTTCATGAACGAAAACAAACATTCATGCTTGCATTGCCATCGAGGCCTGTGTGGAAGGAAATTAACTTTACTAATGGCGGAAAATCAAATACAAAAGAAAATGTTACGGAAAAGAAGAACTTACATACATATAATGCATCCAAAGAAAGGGAAAGGCATGTGGCATCATTCACCATACAATGGCTTACAGCCTTTTCTTCATTATTCCCCCCTTTCCCTTCTGATACAATCTATTATATTACATCAAACACTTTATCTACGTGACAGATTAGCTGGAAATTCACCCATAAAAGAAAAGGAGGAGGTGGTTTCGTAAAAAATATGCTGAATATCGACCATAAATTACAGAAGAAAAGAAATGTATGCTTCTTTTGAGATTATTTTTCATGTTTCAGTTTTCTATTTTCTTAACAATTTACAATGTGAAACACAAAAAATTGTACTACTTACAAATAAGAAGCAAGCAGTGCAGTTGCATCCTACTCTGTATATAAGACCCATTTTATAGTACTCCTCCGGTCCTTATTATAAGACCCAATTTGACTTTTTATTTGGTCCTAATTATAAGACCCAATCCATTTTGTCTCTTATATTTATACATTTTTTTCCAAGATAATCCTTCTAATAATGATAGTTTTAGCCAATATACTTAATTAGCAAGGATATTTTAGGAATGACAACACTTATTTATTATAAATAACCAACTTAACTTACTTCCTTAATCTCCTCAAATAAGTCAATTGGGTCTTATAATTAGGACCGGAGGAGTATAATTTATACCATCAAATAGATGTTAAGTAAGTAGTAAAGGGTAAATAATGAAAGAAATTTTAATTAATTTGATCTGGACGGATGATTGATAAAGAACGAACGTAACGTGGTTGGAAGTGATAAGAACTGGCTGCCTCGTGACGCTTTATTAGCTCCGCCTCATCATCACTGGAAAATGCCCATCGCTTTACATCGAAGCTTTTCCCCTACTTTTGTAAAAAATTTACATAATTTTGTTATTATTCCTTTTTTCGGTGCATATCATGTTTTGGTCTTTTCGAACTAAAATGACAGGGTTAGATCCTCATAGGGATTTCGGGTTCTTTTCTATGTTGGGTCTGGTAAATAATGATAAAAAGAACCTCCCAGTATGCCATGGACCAGCCATCATCATAATGATCCATGGGTTAAAGCTTAAGCCTCTCGTCCTCTCCCTCGCTCCTTTTTGTTCCTTCCCGGCCATTTCAAGATCTTCAGGAAGATTAAATCTTTTAATTATTTCCTGCGTCGTCCTTGCTCGATCCTCTAATTATTAACTGAAAAAGAATGAATAAATAAGTAAAGGAGATATACTTTTTAGTCTTTAGACACGTCCCCTAGATTCTCCTGTCTCCTCCCCATAGAATGAATGAATGATTCGGGACCATACATATCACTCACTTCTAAAGTTATTTCCTCTTTATATCATTCATCATTTATACTCACAATTATTGCTCGCTTTATTTGCACAATCACTTGGTTTCGTTTCCATACAACTATCCCCTTCTGTTTGGTTGTTCGTAAACCAGATCAGTCTAATAAACCCCTCCCGATTAATCCATCCATGATATCCTGAGCTGTAAAATTATTAGACCCCTCAACGTGGAGAATTTCTTCTCATGGCTTTCAAATTAAGTTCTGAATTAGTGGATGCTGTGAAAGGTAGTGGCGATGCTATACGCAAAAAGAAAGATACTCATAGAATGACAGAGACAAATAGAGCTTTTACACATTTTCGTTAATCCATGAACAGGTCCCTTGTTTAAATATGCTTGTAATTAAATAGTTTCTTCTTCTTTTTCCCCCTTGTTTATAAACACTGTTTCTTTGAAAAATGTTTTAAAATAGTGGGTCCTCCAAGGTACAGTGCTGCCAAAGAGGAATCACAGATTTAGATAGGGGAATTATTATTACGTAGGGCGATCCTTTTTGTAAGCTTAGTCCTTCATGATTTGAAAAACTGTAGGGGAAAAAAAAAGGGTTTATGAACAGTGAGCGAGGAGTTCTAAACAATATCATCCTTCAACTTCATGCCAAATCTCAAATTATAAAGCATCGACATTAAAATATATAAGTATATAACTTACGCATCAAGATTTTTTCTAAAAAGACATATAACAATAATACAAGATTATAAGTAAAAATGAACTCGCAACTTTATATTTATAAAAAAAATTTATATTTTTGACCAGCATAAAAAATTTTATATGATTAGACTATGAGACTAATGACGACGTATTACACTTTGAAAATGAAAAATTTGAATCCTATCCTCAGGAAATGGGAGATGGATGCAGCACGAGAGAGAGCGCGAGAGGAGAGAGCCGAAAGAGACGTTGAAAATGGACCCGTGATGGTCAGTGAGTGCAGGACATGGGCCCCGCACGAAATTGCCTGGTGGAGCCCATCATGCAAAAGAGCAAAAGAGCGGGAACATGAGGGATCGCCTCTTGCTTCATCTCAAATTTTCCCCCGTTTGAATTCTGTTGTTTTAAGCGATCATTGGTCTAGTACCCAGAATTATTCGACCCAAAAGAATCACAAGTGCCCATAAATAAATTAAAAAAGTGATAAAAATGTTCAAATATAATGATCAGGTCTATGATTTTGATTTCCGCAAGTCCTTTATGTTTCATGGGCATCAAATTCAAATTTCTTATTATGACCATTTTAAAACAATTTCCCCGTGTTCCCTCCTTTATTTGACTCCCTTTAACTTTCCCCTGTTATCCACCACAAACTAACTTTCAGTCATGCTGATTTCAGTCCCGTTTGTACCAAACACAGTGATTTTCTTTCTTTTCTTTCTTTTTTTCTTTTCCCAACAAACAGGGTGGTTTTCTCACAAATAGGAAGCTGATATTGCAAAATAATCCTACAATGCGTTACTAAGAAAAAGGGGTAATCAAAAAACGAATAATTAGCACTTAGTTGGGTTTTTTAAGCATTTAGTTAAGAATTCAATCTCTGGTGGTGTATACAGAAAGGATCTTGTAGCCAGCACTAAAGCTCCTTTGGAAAGTCTACACTGTGAGGGAACTAATCATTATCAACAGCTTGTGAATAGCTTGGGTTCAACCAAAAAAAAAGAAAAGAAAAAGGATAATCACAATGAATAGATACAAAACTTTTTAGAGGAAGAATGCGGTTAGGCCCATAGCCATTTGGGTTGAAAGAAAGGCCCATATGCTCTGAAGAACAAATGTACGAGAATTTGTTGGTCTCGTGCATGTCGCCTCGAATGATGGAAATTTGACATCAAACTATTAAGGAGTCAGAGTCAGCCCATTGTAGTAGCCCTTTTCAATTGGATTGGGGCTTAACTCGATTCAAATTTGGATTACTTGCAAATATTAAATGATTTGCTCCAAAAGTGAAAACAAGAAGAAAAAGAAACAAAAGCAGGCCAGAATCACAGAGAATTTGATTGAAGCCCAGGATGGAGCTCTATACAGGGTTGTTTATAATTATTGTCTAGGAGCCCAAGAAGATGAACTTCAGATAAGACAATAACAAGAAGTCTATCTTTATCAACATCAAGATGACATGTTATAACGCTGTGAGAACGCAAAAAATTACCACCAACAAACTGACGTCGTGTCAGCATTCTCCTGAGCAGGCAAAATTCTGTACAATAGTAAAGATCACTCAGGTATTGTTCCCAGGTGTCAGAACTAGCGCGATCACAGGCACCTTCAAAATATGTAGTATTAAAATGACCATTCTAATGAAGAGCCTTGTTAATATCCTGGTTAACATCACTATCTCCATTCAAGTGTTTCTCTTGCATTGAACCCGCAGAAGAACCACCACTTGAACTATGACGATGCATTGTTGTTTTGACTCTGGTACGTGCCCTCCGGCATGGACTGAATGGGGCCTTTGGTGTTTGTACTTCTTTCTTTTTCTGTTTCCTCTGAACATATAATAACTCATTCTCCATAGACTCCAAGGCTCTAACTGTCAACGGTCGGTTTCTTGTGCTCTGCCTCCTGGGATTTACATCCGTCTTCTGCTCCACACAACCACCATCGCCAGAGATTCCTACTGGCTTGGGAACTTGCTTCTGACCATCAGACGTAAAACTTCCATCATTTGGCCTCAGGCACTCCTCATCTTCCCCCATCATTTCACCGTTTTCAGACTTGGGTGGAAGCTGGTGTAAGTTCAAGTTGATTGGTGGCTGTGATTCACATTTTTCAGCTTTACTGCAAGACATGCCTGTGCCAAGGCAATCTTTGTTGGGAATGCTTCCTTTGCTGTCCTCTTCCATAACTTCAACAGAAAAAGCAATTAAGAATGCATTATTTTGGCTGTCTTCTGGAAGGCTTGATGGCTGACTAAGTCCTGGTTTTTCGGATTTTGAGTCTTCTGAGGAAACCTCAAGAATACGGCTTGTCTCGGCCTTAGCACAAGCAGTCAATCTTCTACGTTTGATGGGAGGAGCTGCGTGAGTTGAATGACCAGATCTTGCTCTCCGACTGAACTGCTGCTTTACGATCTTCTTAAGTTGCTTATCATCAGACACGCTGGCCTTTTGACTTTGATGTTTTTCCACAATTTTGTGTGCATTATTATTTATACTATCATATGCCCCTTTTCTGTTGATTGATTCACCATCAGATGTGTCCCTATGGCAATTAACACTACTGCTATTCTTTTTGTCATCTAATGGTGCAGTGGTCTCCTTTTCACCAGGAGAATAATCAGACAAGCTCCCATTGACTTCTCTTGAAAGAGCAGTCATCTTCTTAGAAGCATCTTTCAATTCAACTGGCACGCATCTCAGTTCTCTAGATAACTTTCCACAGTGAACCAAACTGGTATCAACTACTGTGAACTTCGTCAACTTTTGGCTTATACTATCGAACGTACCTTTCCTGCGGTTTGCTTCACTGGAATGTTTGTCCCCTTTATCAGCCTTAACAGCAGCGTTTACCTCAATTTCACCCCTTGCGTTGCCAGACGAGTCACTTTCTTTTCCTCTCACTTGATTGGTATGTTGGGAGGTTATTTTGAATCCAGGGGGTAAAGATCTCAGTTCCCTCAAATCAGATGACTTTCCTCCATGCTTCAAACTGGTATCAACAACTGTGAACTTCATATGATCCGTTTTGAAAGAAGAAACTCGGGGTTTGAGGTAACAATGGCGATAACTATCAGATTGATCATCTTTGTCTGATGCCCTTTCTGAAATCCATCCATCTTCTCCATTGCAGCTTCCGACTTTACCTTCTTCAAATTCAAGCTCAAGAAGATTTGGCTCAGATACTACTTTGCTCAACACATCACTGACAGAATCAAAGTAATGATCACCTTTCACAAGTTTTCTCCTTGAGAATTTTTTAACACCAGGGATAAGAAAAACCAGATAATCTCTGGAGCTTACAAAGCCTGGATTGTTGTTGGGTTGCTCAGAGTGCCAACCTCTGGCCAACAAGCGGGGCCAAACGGCTTCCCAGAAGAGATCATTACTTTTGGCTTTGCTTAGTCGAAACCCTCCAGTCAAATATTTTATTATATCACAGGGTTCAAGGGAAGACCAGGCTTTGCCAGCTGGGGCAGAGGGATGAATTGAAAACGATGGGTTGCTCTTAGGAGGTTCTGCAGCAAAGCTTGTGAGGTCTGCTTTATCCTTACCGATTCCTACTGCTTCCACAAGACTGCTGAGTCCAACAGTAGACTTCAAAGAAAAGATGTATTCCTGGAGTGAAGCTCTGCCCTCAGCATAAGACTTAGAAACCTGATAAGAGAAGCAAAATAAAGATCCAAATAATTATTCTTCCACACTAAAATTATCTTATTCTGAGTTGCCTAGTAATATTGCCGCTAAGAAACAAACTACAAAGTATGCAAAGTTGAAGAAATAGTATGCCGGTAAAGCTTGTTAAGCATTCATTTTTCAAGATTAATAATAGGATTACAAGAATAGGAAAATGCAAACTAGAAAACAACCCCTGTCAAACAGATCAGCTCGTCACCTTACAGAAATAATGGGGATATAAAAGACACTGTGCTTCTTAAGTAAGTTGTGGAGCTATGCCATGCAAAAGTTTCTCCGTAAAGCCCATTTGTTAAATAAAGAAGTATATACACAATAACATAGCTCTGAAAAGTAAATTGATAAGTTTAAATCAATTTGCAGGTCATCTTCACAATTAAACAAACGACATAAGACCAAAACAGAATTAACACTGAAACCTCAAAGGTAAGGGCGTATGTTCTCGAACTGGCTCAAATATCCATAAAATAAGTCAACGTGTTCCCTAATTACTGGCATAAGGGATTGAACCCTATGATCATTACTTCAACCCAACAATCCATTACCTCTTGTACTGGAAGAGGCAGTGATTCATGGGGAAGTTTCAGATCCTTTAATTTAAGGGTTTATAATGACAACTCAATTCAAGAAAATTAAAACTGACGGTCCCAATACTATTTCATCATTTATTTATCATGATGCATCACAACTAGAAGTATACTTTTAGCTTGTAAAGGCACCAATAAACAATGTACAAATCATATTTCCAAGTTTTAATCCCTGGGTCAAGCAACAGTACAAAATTTAAGCATCACTTGAAATTCATGAACAGAATAAACTATGACTTTCCATGCCACAGTTCACCTCTCAAGAAGGAGTTACGTTTCCCTCAAATGATACGTGACCCCTTATTTCTGATCCCCCTGTATTCTACTACAGAGTCAATCACCCGTATCAAAGGCAATCATAGTACGCACAGACCACATTAGTGCTAACTAAACTATTCTATAATCATCAAATTTACATAAAAGATCCATACTGCCACTTATAAAAGACAAATGAAAGAAGCCCTACCCCCAAGGTCAACTGAAAGGTTGAAGACTTCCAGAAATATACATCAAAGAATACAGAGATACAGACTTAGTTAATGATCAAGTAACAGAAATATACATATTGCAGTTCATTAATGACATTGGAGGAAAAAGGAGTTAATGATAGCACAGCCGAATACCTGCAGCAATGTATCTTGAACTTGCTCTGGAACCTTTGAATTTAAGCGAGACAACAGTTCATGTTGCCTCCATCCAGTAAAAAGCTTCTGGCCCGTCACACATTTTCTCCCTTTTATTTTTCTGCAATCTGACCATCTAACATGGTCATCAGATTTGTAAAACTTTCCATAATAAAATGACAGTATTTCCCCCATTCCTTTGTCCTCTAAAAACCTCTTTATCTGAATGAAATTCTTCCCAAATATAAACAGACCAAGTAGAAAGCTTTTTATGTCAGCATCACTCCAAGAACTACTCAGTTTTCCGGGAGCTGATCCATAAGTTTTTCCTTGATCTTGTTGACATGACTTTCTTTCTTCTGTCGTCACAGGTTTTAAAGTGATCGGGCTCATTTCTATTTCATTGTCTGATGTAATATTTGGTTTCACATCACTTGTTTCTGCTGGTCCAAAAACATTGACATCACCATCATTGTTTCTAAAATATTCCTGCCCTTCATTTCTACCATCCTCCACTTCATCATCAATCCATATGAGGGGGACAGGCAAACCCAATGCAAAGTAAAGAGACTTGTCATTCACAACTTCTGAATCAGCAGGACTCCTTATAAGTTTAAGTCGTTCTGATTCAATTGTCATGGAAGGAATTTCCACTTGATATTCATCACCAAGTCGGGGATTCAGCTGTGGGGCTCCAACTATGTCATTTATATCAGGAGAACCAGGAGGACTTGACTGTATATTACATTTAAACTCCGTGCAACTATTATCACAATCGACGCAAACTAAATCCATCTGCCAAGCAACACTGACAAATAACTCAATCAATACCTGAAAAAACATTATGAAGGTTATGAAGATAATATAATCAGGGACATGATTCAAATATGATTTCCCTCTCTATATACGAATAATGCAGCGGGAGTCACCAAGCTATTTTACTCGGCAACGCCTATGTAAGAGCATCATAATAATAGGAAATGTTCAGCTTTTCTAATCATTAGCATTCTGATTTCAAGATTATGAGCTTTACTTTTTAAAGACAATTGATCATCCTATAGATGCATATGAGCCATATAAAAAGGTTGAGATCTCTCTCCTTGTTTTTACTACATTTAAATAATCAAACACTCTCCATAAACTGCGTGAACAGTTTGTTTAGCTTTAAAGAAAATTATAAATCTCCAATATTATGCAAGCGGATTTAAAAGATAGCAATGGAAAATAGGTCGTTTGCCTTTTGCATAAGCAGTACATACTAGTCAACTGCAACTGGTGTTTATTTAGTATAATTATTTCACAAACAGGACTTGCCATGGTTATTATTGTGGAGATATCCTATTAGAATTTTCAACTTCCTCAAAGTCCAAATGCTTTACATTGGTTTCTTTGATAATAGCTGATATAATGGTTGAAAGGAGGATTGATGATATTGCCGTAATTTTTTTTTAATATTTTTTAAGGGCGGGAGCACATGTCTTATTCGTAAACTGAATAGTTTTAATTCCTACAAAGCGAGAACATGAGATGTTGAAGACTATCAGATTAGCTTCAACCAACAGGTAAGAAGCTATTAATTGGGAAAGGAATCCTTTAATAACCAAAAAATTACAGAGAAAAATAGAAAACAAGATTCTTTCGCGTGTTGAGGCTAATTAGATCCCAGCTCAAACTAGAGCCATTGGTAATACCACAAAACATCAGAATTCTGAACAATGGCTGGGTGCCTAAAGTACTCACATAAAACCCTATAAATTTGCCTTGCCAGGGAAAGCAAAGTCAGCCTATCTACTCTCTACTCCTCCTTGAAGACAATATTCTTCACTGCTTGAAGCAGCTTCAGAACTAACATACCATAAGAAGACAACTGTATATGCGATCTTAGTGGAAAATACCCTCTGTAGAAATAGCATATATGACGGGGTAAATTGCCAACTAACTCCAAGATAATTAAACCCAGATCCATTCCTACTCGACTTCGTAATCAAAGTTAACGATGTTGTATACAAATCGATACAGAACGATCAGACTTAGACGTACAGCAGAGGAAAAAATAAAAGCAGGAATGGAGGCCAGAAAACAACAAGCACATTGGTATGAAGATTGAGTAAGCCACAAAATTACAACCATACAGCAAACAATCAATCGATAAACTATGGACCCAAAAATATTGAAAGATCTTTCTCTGTGTTCTTTGATATTATACACCCACAAACCATATAATCCTGAGATGCAGCACGAAGACATGTATTGGACAATATAAAGAGCATTGATAAGATTGATGATAGGGGAAGATAAATATCAGCTAACAACCAGGGAAGAGTTAACATCAAAGGGTAACGCGAAAGGAGAAACGTGAGAAAAATGGGTGCTTTGTATTTCGAGCTGATTTGCATATCTTATCAAACTGGGCATCAAACACATTAAAGCAAGCGTGAAAAACTATGGTACAAGACGGAAACTGAAAGAGTGGAATGAAGAGAAAGAGAACCTGGTGAAAAAGAGCTGACTTTAATGGCTGAACATAAGGGTGAATTCGCGGGGCATTACATGAGAGGGGGGAGAGAGAAGTGAACAAGAAAATACTCGTCTCTGCGTTTTTAAACACGCCGAGTTGCCTTAGACAACCGAATCGGCCGAGTTCTTGAAGACGAGTAGAGTTGACGTGATTACAAGTCATCCAAGTAATTCTGATAATCAAAAATCCGGATGAGGAAAAAAGAAAAATTGCTTGGAGCTGGACAGTTGGACAGTTCACAGTTATGTATAATTATCTCCCCTACATGTACAAAACCATTCAATGTAGCGTAATGTATCATTGTTATACTAAGAATCGAAGGAATTGGTTTAATTAAAACAAGTTCGAATTCTATTAAAAAAAATTAATTAAAATCCAGAATGTACATAAAAGAGTGCATTTAAAAGAATTTATTCATATTTTTTCTAAGTAATACCATGGTAGTGACAGGAACAAGACCTGAATCAAATGCGCCTTTAATCAATCTAATGATTAGCTTGAGAGGATAACATCACGTCACAATAATTTTTTTCTCCGATAATTTTATCTACCCGCTACTCATTTCTTAATTTATAATGAGCTGAGAACACAATTAACGAGCCAGCGTTGATTTATTGTGTATTGAAAAGATCTGATCTCGTTATACATTATACGAGCAACGTGACACAAACCGATGATCTAGTGATAAGATATTAAAACTAATATGTTTTTGTCCCTGAGAGGAACCTTGACATCGTATGTGTCACATTATTATAGAATTATAAAGCGCATACTGATAAATATTATCACGTGCAATATGTAGACAACATTATACAACATGAATTTGGCGAGCTTTTTGAATTAAATCTGATCTAACCAACATTAATTATCATATAATACTATTGGGCGAGTTGGGCAAATCTACAGACTAGCACACTCTATCCAAGTGTCAGACATTTTCCCCCCCAAAATCCATGTAAGTGCAGGAAAGCCAGCAATTAGTTCGTTTTTATCGTGGTTCACCAGAATTTTCTGTTCTTTAAAAAATGTAGCTTAGACTTCATGCTTCTAATACCTAACTCAATGCATATATTCTATCACACCATTAGAAGAATTTTGTATTCTTAACCCTGTTACACAAATAACCGCCGATAAATATTTAGTGGAGTTGAGAGAATTTAGACCCGTTTAGAATATCTTATAAGTAGTTTATAAATAACTTTTTAATAGTAATTTACGAAATACGAGACAAGTATGCGAGATGAGTTTTGTCTTGACTTATGTAAAATGTGCTCATAGGAAATTTTTTAAGCCCTCCCAAACATGCCTTTTGTTTCTGGCTTAAATGATTGTGACAAACACACCAGCAAATATATCTTTACTTTTAGTTATGTACTACTTTTTATCCTTGCATATTAAGTTTGTTTCACTTTTATTTTGATATTAAATATAAGGCCCCATAGACTTTATTTCGCATATTTATCTTTTTTTTTTCAAAATAGTTATTGTAGTAATGATAGTTTTATCCAATACACTTAATTAGTAAGGATATTTTAGAAAAAATAATATCTTTATTACATATAACTAACACAGCTGATTCTTTTAATTAACTTTTAATATGATTTTAAATACAAGATTTCAATTCATCTTATCTCTCATATTGATATATTTTTTTCAAAGTAGTATTTGTAGTAGTTGTACATGTTAAAAATTTTATTAAATAATAGTTCTAGTTAATGTACATATTTAGAAAAAAACAACATTTATTTATTATAAATAACTAATTTAAGAAATGGCTTGGCTATTATTTGCTTGGAATGATAATTAAGAAATTTACATGACAAAAGATCATACTCATATTATTTAATTTATTCAAATTAATTAATTAACTCTCATATTAAGAACCCGAAGGAGTATATTTCATGAATTTAATTAACAATTATTTATTTTGTTTTTGTCTTAGAATAAACTATGATTCTGGGCAACGAGTCAATGACACGGAGATGCATGGATTGCCCGCCCCCGGCGAAAAAACAGGGCACAGGCGTCAATTGGCAATTGGTATGACTGAACGCCCAAAAAAGAAAAACAAGGGACTAAACCGCGGCCAGGATTAATAGTTTATTTATTTATTTATTTTATCAGGCCACATTGAATATTTTACGAGTTTATGTGTAAAATTCTCATTACATTAAAAAAACTTGCTTTTTCAAACACCCCGTAAAAAACAAGAGAGACTTCCTTTTCAAAAAAAGTGGTGAATTCATTGAGCGGTAGATTGGGCTCAGCCCAGGGTCGTTCCCTGACAACCTTGGACTTCATCTAACCCACTTCTTTTTATATATATAAATATAAAATTCTGATATTTGAAAAGAAGACTTCTTTTCTGGTCAACAGTCGACAGAATATCACTTTCCTAAAAACCAATGATATGTGGGGCCAAGTTAAAGAAGAAAATTTCAACATCATCTAAAGCCCGCCTTCGGAAGCGATTCGGCCTTAAGGATTGCTCCCAAACTTAAAGAAGGCCGTGAGCCCAATTTACGCTGCGTCGCACAAGATAAATCAAAGCCAGTAGTTGGGCCAACCAGAGTTGATCCGGTTGATAAGAAGTCAGTTTATAACCTACAAGGTTATAAGGTTGATGGGCGATTTGTCAGTATCTCTGTAAGCGCTTTTTGAGCCTGAATGGCATGTCTTGGCTATAATGAACCTCGAGATCTAGCTTACCTAAACTTTTTTTGTATCAGAAAAAAAAGCCTAAAGTTGGAATAGTTTCTTGTGTGAAGGTGCATCCACTACTATTAAGTATTTTTTTCAAATATATCTAGTGTTTTAAAGTATTTTATGGTTTATTCAGCACTTTAAAATATTTTTTTTCAAATGTGTCTAGCCCCGTAACATGATTTATAATATTAGAGTCACCTGAAAAAAAATATTTTACGACTTTGGCTGTATTACAAAATATTTTAAAATATTGAATGCACTTTAAAAAAAAAAAATACTCCCGAACGCATAAAAGTGAAGCGTGAATGTTACAGAACCTCGTCCAATACGAGAAAGGAATACTTTGCAATGGGAGTTGACACAATGGAACCAGCTAATCATTGTTCCTCCTGGTTCTTGCCGCAGCGCAAGCTAATAGATTATGCACGAGCTATATCAAACATGGGGTTCATAGTGTAGTAGTATTTAGCAGAAGATGATTTTGGCTTCATCCTCCTCATTTAGCAAAAGACACTCACAAGTGTTCCCAGATCCTAAAAGGCAACAGAAAAGCATTGTACTGTTCTGAACTAATTAATGAAAGAAGCACAATATTGCAAGGGACCGAATAGTGGAATAACCTGGCCATCGATTCTTTATCCCAACATCCAAAAGCTGATGCTTTGCTAGAATCTACACATCTATCTTTACCTTGGACCCTCCATTAACGGGAGCCGCATGTTCTTTCTCTCTTTATGTCATGAGTCTTATATTAGGAAGGTTATCTTGAGGTAAGAATCTCGCAAGACTCTGAATTTTTGACTCTGATAGCTAACTTTTAAAGCCTTGTCGTTTCAAAAACTTGTGCCTGTAGCACTCTCTCTCACTCCCTCTTATATGTTACTTTCTCCTTCATGCTAGAGTGTGAATGTAAACATATCGCCACTCCTGGACTACAAGAAAGTATATATATACTACCCCTAATACTTAATATAAGATCTAACTACAACTTAGATCTCATGTTAAAGAATAAATGGAGTGTCGATAGTATATAGATTTGTCGAGAATGCAAACATTAAAATTACGTCTTATCTATCAACAGAACTAGACCGAACACCTGACTAATTCAGAAAGGGAAGGAAATGATATTCCCACTATAGTGTACTGTGAGGACTTTTTTCAGGAACATTAGGTGGAATTTGTACGTCCCAGAACCTGACAACGCATAAATGTGCTAGCTCCACTAATGTGACTAGTACGAATAACAGGTCAATTATTATATATTGTCTTAACTTAGCTATTAAAGTATAGGGATATTAGTGGAATGGCCGTGGGGACCATGGATGGACCAAAGCTGGTAAGTGGTAACTATAGTAGGCATTTGATTCCAAAACTGAAAATTTTCAATGTTATCTCTTGTCCTTGATGTTGTTTCTGGTTTATGTACCTTTTCAACTTTACGACAATCCAAAATAGAAAATGAGCAGACTTCCGTAAAATTTGATTCTATCTTCACAAATTATGAAAACTCGCATTATTTATATAGGCAAACATAATACATATACACCACTGTCATTTTATCCAGCTAGCTAGCAAATTTCTCTCGACATCTGGTTCCCAAATCATTCCTGTATGATCCTTTTTTATGCTTTTTCACAGGTTGCAATTAATTAGTGATTTTGTTATGTTATTGAGACATATTGTTTCAGCTAGCAGTAAAGTGATGCTATCTTAACTATGAGAATATCACATCCACACAAAAACAAAAACAAATTTTTCAGATGAAAAGGTACCATCTCTTGTGATTTCAATCATGACTAATTTGAAATTAGTAATTATAAATTAATATCTTCCGACGATGAAAATATTGATGTCTTAACATGCAACATTCATATCGTATTTCACGAACCGTTGCTTTCTCAAACACACAAACTTAATTTATATAATTAAGTAGCTCGGCGGTACGAAGAACAATTGCTTTCACACAAACGGGCAGACTATATATATAAATACACCTAAGCGGTACTAAGAAAGCAAGCTACGTTCATTGATTATTGGAAGTAATAAAAGCTGAGTTTGTTCGTTGATTTTAAGAAATGGAGGATGATCAGAGACTGTTGCCGATTGCGAATGTGGGAAGGATCATGAGGCAGATACTTCCTGGGAGTGCAAAGATCTCAAAAGAAGGGAAGCAGTTAATGCAAGAATGTGCGACTGAGTTCATAAGCTTTGTGACAGAGGAAGCTTCTGACAAGTGTCACAAAGAGAATCGCAAGACCGTCAATGGGGATGACATCTGTTGGGCCCTAAGTGCTTTAGGGTTTGATAATTATGCTGAGGCCATTGCCAGGTATTTACATAAATACAGGCAAGCTGAGAGGCACAGAATCGTCAACCAGAAAACCCAACCTCATCATCATAAAACTCAGCGTATGCTTGAAAAATCAGCAAGCTCCGCCCAAAGGGACAAGCACCCATCTGAAATCTGTGATGCATCAGAGAATAGGGTTTCTGAAGAGAAGGCTCCTGCAACAAATCAATCTCGATGAAGTTACTTGATACCGTCTAATTAATTCTGGCTCCTATTTGAAAGGTAATATATATACATATAGTCTGAAGCTGCTTGCTCATCTCATCAGTTCAATCAGTTCCTTTTCTTTACCTTTAATTATCTACAGTATCACTATATCTGGGTGTTATTAATTAAAAGCTGGCTCGCTGCTATAGTAGAGAGTTTAATACTTGTTACAAATGTTGATTGAATCATAGCTAGGTAAGGACAGGTCAACCGAAGATAATTTTTGCAGAAGGCCTCTTTAATTTGCATCGAAGAATTTGAACTTTTTTATATTGCTATTAGCCTAGCTAGTGATGATTTGAAGCAGCAGGAGCCTTCTTTATAGTGTGATGGATGATCAATACTCTAAATTCAGATAGTCCAAGTCTTGCAATTCTTTCAAGTTAATAACCACGCTATCTTTTGATCATTCGTTTTTCCCCACTTTGTCTAATCAAGTAATCAACTGGGAAGGAAATCCCTCTTCCAGCTTGCTCCATAAAAGGTATCTTTTTGTATCTTTTGCTGCGTAAATACAAGCCTTGTGACTTGAAGTTTAAGAACATGATTTGTATGCATATTGATTGTTCGATCTATCCGATGGACCAATCAGAATTCCTATACATGTTATCAAGATGATCCGATATAATAATACTGCGACTCTTTCCAGCTAGGGAGTGGTTAGGGAAGAAGCTGAGTGGTTAGTCGCGACCGAAGAACCTGCTGAAGAAAACGCAGCTGATGCGAGATAATGGAAATTCTTTATGTATATGAAATGGTTAAAAGTTGTTATAATAAAATCAATTACTCTTCCAGTGAGGGGATATGTATATAACCACAGATAAGTTAATCAGGTTTTTTCGAGGAACAAATTAAAACAGTGGTGAGTTCCGAATCCAACCAGTAAGTGATATGTCAGGGTATGGAAAACTGGCACATACATGTACTAGGTTTTGGTTTCCTAACCCTAGAACCAGGGACCACATGGTTTCGATGCTTTACATGTGCTTAATAAATCGTGAAAATCAAATCATATCTCAGGCATGCTTCGCTTTTATATGAGCTAGGGTTCTTAGCAGTGGCAACGCCCTATCTATTTAATTTGAACTTGCGTTAGAATTTAGGGTTTCCAGCATCCTTATCCAGGAACAAACCCATAAACCCTTGCCTTCTTTGGGACCACTTCTCAACCACGCCTCTCTCTCTGACACCTGCAAATGCGCATATAAAATTCATATATATGATCTCTGATGACCAGATCTGGTATGCAGTACTATTTACAACCTCATCGTGACAATATTATTATTAAAACTAAAACTTCTACTCATGTGAGATTTAAATCCTGAAAAACAAAGCATTAACATTAATCAGTTATAAGGTTATGAAACATTAAAATTTATGGCAACCCAACGCAATCGTGTTGACCGTAACACTTTGAAAAGCTGAAAATACTTATTAGCAGCACTAAGTTAATGATCTACATGTGATTTGATTTCTGGAATCCTAAAAGTTTGCTGGCGACTATGAAGCATATAATGGGGCGATGGTTTCCTTAAATAAACAGTTTCGAATGAACAGTGTTCCCGTTGGGTCCGACCATGCATGAATTTGCGGCATCGAGATTCATCAATTGCCTCCATGTTCATCATTTCTTTTAATTAATCTCTATTTAGTTGTGGCAAACCGGCATTCAACCGCCCCATATGTTAAATGTTTCTATATATGTTGAATATGGATCTTTGACAGTTACTAGTGTCACTGCAGAGAAAGCTGAATATATACATTTTGATAAAATTTTCAATTGTCTTATATGTTTAGTGAATTAAAATTCCGTCTTCAACTATTTTCATCTTTTGTATATATATACCTTCGTTTGCATCTCCAGCTCAGAAGAAGATATCTCGAATTTGTACATATATATCCTCATTTGCATCTCTAAAACCTGATGCCAGTAACCGTAGAAGATCTGTATATATTCGTTATGATAATTCTCATTAACTTAGTTCCAATAAGTCATGGTGCTGGATGGATGTAACTCATTGTCGAGCATGTACGAGGCAGATTCGCCAGCTAAATTAATCGATGATAAGAGGATGTGACCTTATTAAATATAGCTAGACGATACACACATCTTCTGATCAGAATCTATCTTAAGCTCTTGATTTTTGTGTTTGCTCATTTCAAGTACACCTATTGGTAAGAAATGTGGCCCATAATATAATTTGATTAGCATCTTAATTCTGTGAATGTCAATGGTGGCTTTTCTCAATGCAGAAATTTTTGAAGATTCAGGATGGTCAGAAATGATATACATATCCATCTATCTGTCTACACACACACACACCCACAAGTAGATATAGACGAACACAACCTTTTTTTTGGGGTATAATTGATAACTTTTCATCCATATATTTTAATTTCATTTAGGCTCTGCTGTTGGTGGAATTTCCCTCCGAGGTTAACATAAGGAAAATTGAGCAGCCTTCAATTTGCAGACAGATGAAGACAATCAGAGTTAACAGAAAACTAAAAATGAAAGCTACAATGACATGCATATAATAATGATGTTCAACATTCAATCAAAACGCAACAAGAGAGAATTTCATATCCATTCATCAGTTCGTTAGATCGACGCCTCTTTGCTTACATCACAACAAATTACAACCCAGAAGTGGAATTTGAAGACGTAATATTTCAGTTGCCCATTTTTCACACACTAGGCACTATTTCTTCCGAAGCCCAATCAGACAAGCATGTAGAAGCAACGAAGCATCTATTCTCGTCCCTTGGGACGATGAAGCTCCTAGCATGTGTAGACAAGGTAGAGGTGGACTAATACCACTCGTTTCCTTTGAGTGATTAGTTTCAAAATTGTGCGTCGACCGTCGCCGTTTCAACTTTCCGATGTAATTTTACTGATGTCTTGCACAACGGGTTGCGTCGAGAGGGATAAACCAATCCGATAATGGGGGAAAAGTCTCCATTTAGAATTTTATTGGCGAAAAATATCTAAATTAAAGCACTTCTGTATGTACAATTTACAAAATATCGGTAACATGAATACTTGCCAATAAAAATCTAGGAGATTCACCCCCCCCCCAAAATTTTTTTTCCTTTAGTCTTTCTTCTGAAAAAAAGTTCGCTTTGATCGAGAAGGGAGGGGGGAGAGAATAGGCTAATGATAAAGCAAGTTCAAACATTTGGATGGTAATGGGCATGAATAGAAGAAAACGCATAACACCGGTTTTGTTGCATTGGTTACAATTTGGTTCAGCTCGTGTTCAAGTCTAAAGGTCCTGGCTTTTCTTTAGATAGAGTCATGGGACCAACAAAAAACCTTAGTCATCACAATCATGGCCAACACGCTGATGATTTCCGGAGAAAATACACTGAACGGGGTTTACATTTCACAAGGTTCAAGCTCAGAACTCAGAAGCAAATTGATTTGATTTTCGGAGACAAGACAAGTTTCCCTTTTTTTTTTTAATTAAATTTTTTATTTTAATAGCCCAGGGGAGGCAGGGCACAGCTTATTCTTTCGTCTAGTTGCGGGGATGGCGCTGGCTGTAATTGAGGATGTGAACAACCAGACGTCTTCCAAATACAGAAGCGGAAGTGAACGTCTTAATTCGTGTGTAGAATGACATTCATGTGGGACAACTGATCATTTTTCTGATAGGAAGCGTTTCCCCCATTTGTTTAATGTTATAAATACTCTTCCAGAGGGCTACTTTTCACTGTTCACATGGTACCCTTCAATAGTCCATATCGTTCACCTGAGAGAGCCTTTAAAACAGAAACTCGGGTCGACTGACCAAAATAGTAAGCGGCACTTGCATCTCTTATTCGAAGCACACAGAAATCAGCTCTTTGTCGAGACAACAAAATCAACTAACTTGGTTAATAACAGCTTCCACAAATCCCCACCCGTCATCGATATCAGGTCCTACCCAATATCCCGATATTACTATATCAGTGCAACAATCAGCAATCAAATTAAGAGACTGAGTTCCCGATATAAATGCCTCTAAGTGATGATGACAAATTTGATTCACAGACAATACGCCTTTATTTGAACTGACGAAGGAGCCAAGAACATTTTGAGCTGCAAAATATACAAATATTGCTCAAAAGACAATTACATACAAGGCATCAATTACCAAAGGCAAGACTCTTCCAAAAATATTGCCCATCATCTTAATCGTTAAAGTTGAATATAGCACAAACATATAAGACCCGCACATACAATAATCACTCAGGATTTTGTGTAGTAAGCAATACAGGTAACATAATAGATCATTTAGCTTTTATGTTGCTGATGCCAATTCCTCGTCTTTGCTTCATAGTTCCTCATATTCATCAAAACATCTCATTACGCAAGTTTCCGCTTCGCATAAAACCCCATGGAGATTCACAAGGGCAACATTAACTCCTGGTCTCTACTCAAAAACAGATCCGGACACAACTGGTTTAAATGTCCAGCCGTGCAAACGAAGACCTGAACAGGTTTACCATAATTGTCATAATTTAGAGAATCTGATTAAGGATGAACTTTATGTTTTATGTGTCTCATCAGATTTGGAGCCCAATAAACTGCCACGCCCTTGATCTTTATAGGAGGCATTGGAGATTTGCGCCATATTTTACACAAGGCTGAACTCTTTCCCTTTAAGATCATTTTATTTCATTTAGCGTTCTTGAAGATTGGAAAATGCTCTTAGTTTAATGGAAATCTTATACACGTATAAATAATTATATTCATCATGCATTATAAGGCATTTGCCAAATCAAGATTTATATAATATCTAATTAAATAATAAAAGAAATGTAGAAAAATGGTTTATAAACACCAGCCTAATAGGGAATTATTCAAATTCAAAAGGGGAAAGCAGATTTGAAATACAATCACATCAACTAAGTTTTAAATTAAAATCTGATATTAATTGGTGCAGACTGCAAAATAGTAATATAAAATTTCCATGATCCTGGCTATGTGCTATTGTTAATGGAATAAGTAACCAGAGAAAAATAAGTGTGAATAGCTAGTTGTAGGCAAATAATTATTATCTTAAATAAATTAAGGCAAAAAAAAAAAAAACTCAAATCTATTAAAGGTGTTTTTACTTTTGATCAATAATGTTTGATTGAGTCGGTAAGGGCTTGGCCTCTGTAAGGATATTGTTAGTGAGTAACATATAAATCATAAGCACTCTGAGTCGTGAGCCCTTATGAGCCCATTATGTTCAACTCATTTAAATTTCTATGTAATTAAAACAAGAAGAAGAAAAGCAGGTGCTTCTAGTTCTGAACATATGGTACTCAAGCATTTGATGTGAAAGAAAAATACCTGTGTGACAACTTGTTACCATACTCGTAACTCTACCCAAAGCAAACTCTAATTGATGCCTCCTCTGCAAGTTAGTCACAAAAAAAAAAAGCTTGCATCATTGCAACGCAAACATAGTCAAAGTTATTGCAATAAGGTGAGTATCGCATAAGCGAGGCAAGGTTGCAGCAATGGTCATCAAAACGTTACCACTTAGCAATTTTCCAGCCTTTGTACGAAAGAAGAGGGTTATGATTCCATAAAATTTACAGGTCACAGGGATAAGGCAGCAAACGTTTTTCACTTATGCAGTAATGCAGCCAGACCAAGCTTAACTTCCTAAGCTAAGATAGCCCTTTAACCTTTTAATTAGTGTGCAACCTGAGAGAAAGGAAAACCCCAGACATGGAAATTTTCCGTTGCTATAAAGCAGCGACAGCTTTTCTACATTTTGATTCTATGGATTCCTTTATTTTACTTCATTGAAAATGAAATCCTTTAGAGTTATCAGGAAAACATGAAGGTATTGGCTTAATTTTGCGTATTCCGATATAAAATAAGCTATCGCCTTATTTCGCCCCCGTAATAAAATTTGCTTACACAAAGAGAACTTATCCACAGTACGAACATTCACTTAGTAATTCCCCAGAAAACAGTCACCCGCATACAATAAAAGCTAATAGATGTGAAAAAAATGTGAAGTTCTAAACTTCCATAAATTGACGAAAAAGGCTTTTTCGAGCTGGAGCTTCGATACGAAAATTGAGGCTTC
Organism: Neltuma alba; assembly: GCF_004799145.2. Taxonomy (NCBI): domain Eukaryota; kingdom Viridiplantae; phylum Streptophyta; class Magnoliopsida; order Fabales; family Fabaceae; genus Neltuma; species Neltuma alba. The sequence continues at coordinate 17,823 of NW_021637666.1, read as the reverse complement.
GAAAGAAAGTGGAAGAAGAGGTCTAGGATTACAAGCACAGATGGTACGAAAACACGTACCTTGATTAGAGTTTGTGAAGCGCGCAGAGGACCGACGTAGAAGATGGGAACTAGGCTTGCCATTTTGAAGGCTCCGCAGCCACCGCTTTTGCCGCTCCGAAAGCGGGAACGGCGCCTGATACGCTACCCTGGGTTTTCCCCTCTCATAACGGCACAACAGGGGTGACTTGTTATTTTTTTTTACAAAAAAAGTTTAAAGATGGAAAAAATTTGAAATAAAAATAACTAAAAATAAAAAAAATATACGCAACGAGTGGCGAGTGAGAACCGAGAAGCAATAAAAATTGAAAAAATAACCAAAAAAAATATTTGTTAAATTTTAAAAAGATAAATTGACTACTGGTGATGATTTTTGTAATGATTTTAACAAGTTAAACTCATCCATTTATCATTTTAAAATTTAAAAGGTATTTTTCTCTCATTTTTTTCATAAAAATTCATCATGTTTCCCTTTAATTAGCCGAGACAAAACCTTATAGATTTAGTCTTGAATACCTGAGACGCTTGTTTGTTGTTTCTAATTAAATCACGCAGGAGTTTTATATGTTATTTATAAATCATGCAGCATTAAAATTCCTGATTTATTTTTGCGTTTGAAAGATATTTTTGACCAACACGTGTTTATAACATTACTAGATAAATATTTAAATAAATGTGTTAAAAATTTAAAAATATATGCATTAAAATGATTTTTAGTAACATTAAACAATTAATAATTTATACCAGAACCAAACGTATTCATCGATTTTTAAGTTCAACCGGTAAAGTCAGACCAATTTCCTCGGCCCTTATCCACTGAGAATTACATCACAAAATTTGAGTTCATAAAATGATGTGCAGGGAATTTAGTTTCCCGACGATAACTGGCCGGGGGACCTGAATCACAGATGAAGAGAAACACCATAGCATCTCCGGAAAAGCAGCCCAGTAGCGAGAGCAGGGCCTATCATAGAAGCTTAGGCGAGAGAAGGCACATTTTGGGGTTCATTGGAGCCCTTTTTGGATTTGTGCTTTGATTTCTTCTCTCGTTTTTTACCCCTACAAAGCCATAACATGGCAGGATTAAATTTTGGAACAACTCCCAAAAATCAGAAAAAAGGGGGCATTAAGGGCACAGAAAATACTCGTCATTTGAGCTGACACCCCAACAGGATTTCAATTTCCTGTTGATATGCTTCAATTCCTTCTCTGAAGGAAATTTGTATTTCTTTACCTGCAAACACAGTCAACATTTGCTTCTTCAACGTAAATGATATCCAACTAACACAATGAATTGTGCATCCGACACTCAATTTAATAACGAAAAGCCACAATGTGAAGTCATTACCAACGAGTCAATTGCATTCAGCAATCCAATAAGCTCAGGAACAGTATGTGTAGAGTTCTGGTGGGAAATGATGCTCCTTAGATAGCTACAATCAGGTGGCAGTAGAAAAGTGAAACTCTAATAAAATAACCGTCAGTTTTCGGTCAAAAGTGTATACAGCAAGATGACTCCCCAGCCCGAAAATTATGTATTTCTAGAAAAATTAGGGATACACAACAATTACCCGTCAAAGTCAAGAACTTTAAGAAGTGCATTTGAATTTCGCAAAGCAGCCAATCCCAACTGCAACGGAAGACAAATGAAAGGTTAAAATAAGATTCAGAAGCAACAGAATAGATTAAATCAAAATGAACTATATCTTGAAGTAAGAAATCTACTGATGCGTATTCGTAATGTAGAGTATACAGCTTAAGGCATAAGACGGATTCTTTAGGTTGATAAACGGAGTTCATTAATTAGAGGCAGTCAGAATGATAAGCCCAAAAAAAAAAGACTCTTGTCATAAAAGAATAGTAAGAATTTAATAGGAAGCATCGATATTTACAGAATATAGTCATACTCATATTACCTGGCCAGGAGGAAACAAAAGTGGAGCATCTGTAAGCATCATTTTATCAATTTCCAATCTTGCAGTGTCTCGCAAGGCCTACAAAGTATCAGAACATCAATAGAAGGAAACACCATTATTATCAAGAGACAGAAAGCCATCTCATCATATCATATTAAATAACAAGCATGATGTGCAAGCATAAAGATTTAATGAATAGAAAAAACGTTACCAAAAAGAGTTGACCAGACAAAAGTCTGGCCTCCCAAAGGAATACGGCGGGAGAAGCAATTAAAAAAAAAATGAACAAATTATTAAAAGAAAAATTTTCATCTCCTCCTTATGATGATGTGATTGCATATGTTTGTAACCAAAACGATTTCTAAATGGAAAATTCTGAGTTGAAGATCATGTAGGCACCCTAAGCAATAATCTGGTTACAATAACAAATACCTTCAACATTGGAAGCACTTCGTCACCAGCCTTGCAAAATTCCTGTTAATGCCAATGGTCAGTGTCCAGCATGAAACAACAAAAGTCCAAAGAATGCAATATTAGTAGCAGTCAAGTTAAAATTAGGACAAAAGAGAAAATTATTTATTGCAAGACGCAAAATCTAATTAACAAGTAGAAAGGTCCATTGATAGATCAATCACACAAACCTCCATATTGTTTACAAAACCTTCAACTGAGCGGTACGGAGCATACACAATAAGGTCAAATTCTAAGCTCTGCAAAACAAGGGATCATGTCATGGGCATTTAAAACAACAGCAAGACACATATAAAAATTGACATGTGAGGCATATCCATGCCTGATAGACAATCATCTCATTATTGAGAATCATTTGGTGATCCTGTGAGATTCCCTTACCAAGCTCCTCAGCAGATACATGGTTTTCTTCTATCTTACAAGCAGCATATATGCAGGTCAACCTGAGCCAAAATAACAGATCCAATTAGTTATTCTTGCATACACAGAAACAACATTGATTTTGACGAAGTGTAAAAGTCTAATCAGAACGCCACACCATCCATCAGATGATAACATTTAAAAAATGTGATTATATTAAGTACCAATAAGAAGATATATGAGGAAAAACGATTAATTAAAAGATCAAAAGAGTTGACTAACAATAATCGACCCATCTTAAAAGCTATCCATGAGCTGATTTATATCCCAACCAAGTTCCAACTTTTGGAATAAACTACATATGATTTTATGAACTACAATTTCAACTTGCAATATCATAGCAAACAATGAGCGCGGTTCATTCTCAGTGCTGAGAAACTCTTGTACTGATTTAAGCCAATCTTACATTATATTTTTTGGATGATGTTCCATCACCGACCACTGTAGATAGAACCTTTTAAAATAAATGAGCGCTGTAGCCTGCATATAAATTTAAAAAAAAAGAAAGAAAAAGAAAAAAAGACATTTCAAAAAGTCCATTATGGAACGCATATTGTCAAAGCCAACTTGTTAGCACAGTCTTTCCTTCAAGTTACAATTACAATAGTGCATACCTGGATTTTATGAGGAAAGTGAAAATTGTTGCACACTTCTTGTAATTTGTTCTCGTAAAAAACTCGGATACATTGTTCCTCTTCAATACTGAGGGGTTTAGGGCGAGAATGCTTGTCAGCTGACATAAAAGATAGCAACCTTGTCAACAGTTATGAATTCACATAAGTATCAGGAGGAACAAGAATCTGATGAAGTACTTCTGAACCAAGAGATGCTGACTGCTATCAATATGCAAGGAAGTAAGATGATGAGAATTTTCCCGAAATTACCATTATCTTTCTGAAGTGAAGGATATGACAAAGACCCATCGACATCTACTTCCATAAGAGTTGCTCCATGCTTCAAAAAAGTCAGTAGTCATCAGTGACCAAATATAAAGTTCCAAATGTTACCAATGCATTTTCTTCTGTGACAAGTTACATTGTGCTAAGAAAATATGCTTGAAAGAGAGGGAGAGAAGTTCTAATGCTAATACAGATTACATGTAAGTTCAACTTATTGTAACATACTATTATAGTATCGTGATTGAAAATATTGGAATGAGATGAACACAGAAGAATCTTGCAGTAAAATCCGGGTTCTCAGACACCATTGAAGATGTCTCTAGAAGAAGGTACATGTTTTATTCTAACCCCTCCTTAACATGTGTCTATACTCTATTTGATTATAACTACAAAAATTCTAGGTTATCACCTCCACCGAAAAGAACATAAAGCATGCAAGAAACTATTTTTAGTACCTTCTTCTCTTTCTTTTGCTAAGTATAGCATCAGTGCTGTTGACACATTTGTTTTGGGGGGCCCCCCGGGGGGGGGGAGATGATGGATCGGAGGAAGAAAATATACATACCTTCTCTAAAATTTGTATTGCTCTCTGATTAGCAGCTTTATATTTTTCAGCCTAAAACGAAAAAACATACGCTTCAGCAATAATACGCATATAATGTATAACAGAAACCCTTGTACTTTTGCAACCAAAAAAAATCGTCTCGAACTTCGACGAATATTAATTTTAAAGCATTCCAGCTTCAAATTACTACTTTTCTGCTTCTAAAGCAAACCAAATTGTCTATCGCAAAGATAAATTAGCTGTCGTTGGTACAAGGTCAAGAAGTTTGCGCTGGAGTTTTCTTTGCCCAGCATTCTTTATGAAGTATCAACTAAAGATGAAGACATAAATCAAAGAGAGCACAGAAAAGCACCAGTTGGGGAGGAGTGAAGATCCACTTGGCACGGTGGGTAGAAGTCTGAAAATCGGCCATGGCCAGCCAGAGCCTGCAACAGGCGTTTTTGCTATATTATTATTTACCCAAGAAACGAAAGCTGGAACACACTGATGAACTCAGATGGCGAAACGCTCTGTCACTTCCACAAGAATTTCTATGGGCATTTGGAGTTCTAATGGTCCTCCCCTCAAGTATTATTACTCCTTTTGAGTATTAACCCTTTCAATAGAACTCGCGTGATTCGTCAAGATGAGCTAATATAAGCAGTTTATTAAATTACTTATTCCTAATAAAACAACTTAAAGATTATTTGAGTAAAAATCAAACTATGATAGGATTTTAAAAGTAATTTCATGAAATTTAAAATATATATATATAATTTTATTTTGATTTATCTGAAAATACTTTTTAAAAGTGTTTTTAGGTTTGTCCAAACACCTTTTAAATATAAAATGTGAGAGCAGATATTTTTAATGGAAACATATATATGCAGTTTATTTTTAATAATAAAAAAAAATACAAACGACATTACAGTCTCAAAAAGATGAATGGTTTTCGATAATAAAATATATACTTACATATCTTTATATACCATAAAAATTTTAATAAATCATATTATTTGTATGACGTAGTTAGTATAAGTTAGAAACAAATGATATTTTGTATCTAGTTAGAGACGAAATCGAATTTGAATTTCAAAACTCATTTTGATTGGAGAGAAGGCTGGGGTAACATGTTTGGAAAATCATAAAAAAAGACCATAAAAATTATAAAATTGCAAATCAAGATCTCATAATTTGCATAAACTTTGACAACAATTGTACAATAGATGACAACAAATTTTTGACAAAATAATTTACAATTTTACCCCCCCTTTTTTTTTTGCGATTTTCCCATACATTTAGATAGGAAAAAATCCAGCACCCTTCAAAATGGCAGAAATCATGATTTAGTGGAACATAACAGTATTACGTCAGCAATTTGGGAGACGGATTATTCTAAAAGTCATCAGTCTGCGTTCCTCTCCAAAAGAATCAACTGAATCAGCTGATGGTATCATCGGACACTCAAATGTTAACTACAATAAGGAAGCTCCATCAGACAGTCCAGAAACAGGAAGACATTAAGAGGGAAAAAGAAACGAGGAAGGGATGGATCATGGATGAGAAGGGGACCAAGAACATGGAGATGACGCACGACGGTGAAGATTATGAGCTCTGTGTATGGCCATTGATTGAATTCCGCTGAAGCCGGTGAAGCTCGAAGGTAATTCACGGTCACCAGTTAAGAATTTGGCTCATCGACAGGTGTTTCTTAGCAGGTAGGGATAGATTTTCAATTTAACAGTCAGGGACAGATTCTCTTTTAACAGCTGAGAAAAAGTTTTTTTTTTTTTTTCCCAGTCAGCCGGAGAGAGCGTGAATTTCCGGGGGAGACCAGCTTGCTGGAGAGAGATTTTTCTTTCGTTAATTGGAGATAGATTTCTTTACCAGGTGGGGGCAGATTTTTTTTCCAGCTGGAAACAGACTTTTTTTTTCTTTTTACTTGTTGGAGACGGATTTCTTTAATCAATTGAATGGATATTTATTTTTTACCTGCTCAAAGCCGATTATTAAATTATATTTAATCAATCAATCGTCATTCAACTTGAAAATGTTCCCCTTGTTTTTTGGCCTAAAGAAAATTTTCCGTTGCATGTTATACTTAGGGCCTGTTTGGGTATCCCAAAACCGCGGTTTCAGAAGCACTTTTCCGCGAAACGAGATAATCTCCTCCACATATTTATTTCGTAATCCGTAAAAGCACTTCTGAAACCATGGTTTGGTTTCTATCCAAACACACCCTTAATCAATTAATGGTCATTCAATTTAACAAATTACCGCTACATGAAAACTGAAAAGAATTCAACTTGAAAGCGTAAAAGAGAAAGCCGACCTTACCTAAAGTAAATTTTAACAAGAGTTTAAATTATTAGTATTTTTTTTTCAAAAGTGATTGGAAAAAAAAGTAATATGTGAAAAAAAAGTTATTTCAACTTACATTTTTTTTCTCAATGTTTTATGAGTTTCGCAAACTCACTCTAAGGTTAAATTAAATGCCGCAAATCAATTATAATCAGTTAGTCAATTAATTTCGGACTATCAGATTACAAAGTAAAGTATTAAATTTAGAGTAAAGCTGCAAATTTATCTTATGTTTATTTTTTAAGTGTATTCAATTTTTTTTGTGGTATAATTTTACTTAAAATGTTTTTTTGACATAATTTTACTCGTCATTTTTTGGGTGCAATTTTACATTTAATCTTTGAATGATACAATTACACCACCTTCTCATGGATAAAATCAATCAATCAATATTGGACCATCGAATTACTAAAAACTTTCGGTTATAAAAATTGAGAACTTAGCTTGAAAGCGTGGAGTAGCAGCATGAAATAGACTACTTTCTCTTATCAATATAACATTAATACTCTTCCACCTTAGCCGATCAGTATATGCGGCTTAATATTGGCTTCTCACCTAGAATACTATTCATAAGCTGTCCAATTTACTCATCGTCCTTCCATGGGCTGCGTGCAAGCCATTTATTGAAGCTAAACAATAGCTCCTCAACAAGTACTGCCTATGCACCAACACTATATTTCCCTCTCTAAGCAGATAATTCAAAATCCTTCATTCCCTCCTTATCACACATTTCGAATTTCAAAATCCCTCATTTCCTCCTCTTTCTCTCTCTCTTCATTTATGCTTTTGTCATCCGTTTCAAATTTCAAACCCCCCAATTCGCTCCGCTTTCACTTTTTATTCATGTCTCTTCAATACCAACAATTCTCTCATTTAAAATCAGATCTTATGTTTTATGCAGAATGGAACTCCACCATCTCTATATCTCCTTCGTTTTTTTATCGAGATCCTTTTGACCTTCTTATTCCTTATCTTCCATGTAAAGTTGCTGTTTGTTTCTATTTTTTCTCCCAAACGTTCTCTTTTATTTATATCTTTTCTACCCATCGGTTTCTCTCTCTCATTCAAAATTTAGAAATCGACCCCCAAGCAGTGCACTTGGGCTCTGTGTTGATATCGGTGCACTAGCATGCGGGCATATTATGAAGCTTCAGATTGAGGTAGATGAGGAGATCAGTAAGATTGTTAATACTCGCTTCAAGACCATGGCGTACCAGTAAGTAATGTCCCAAGTCTGAACCTAACATTCTTATTCATCTCTCTCTTAGATTCAAATCCTGAATGGATGAATGAATGAACCGATCAATCAGCTTCAGTATTGGGTTATTTATGATATGAGATTTGATTGACTTACAGGATGAAAGTGGGAAGTGGCATGAAGGAGCAATGACCACTCTTTTAATGTTTAATACTCATCCAGTCCTTAATATAAGATTCATTTAACTAATTTGATTAAATTAAGGAAGTTAGGTAAATTAGTTAATTATAGGAAAAGTGCCACACTTTTTCTAAAATACCATAATCATCCTTCTTAATACCTCTTCTCTCTCTTCTACTTGATTATGGTTGAGGGAGTATCCATAGGGGTAATTTAGAGAAAATTAATAAATATGAGAAATGGATCTTATATTTAGGACCAAAACTAACACAAAAATTGGGTCCTATATTAAAGATCGGAGGAGTAAGTCATTGTTTATATAGACGGCCTTCTCCTTCACATCCCAAAAATAAGTCATTGTTTATCTCTCTGTCTCTTATGCTCTAAGCCTAACCTTCAGGTTATTTCTCATATTTTCTTTTAATGTTTAATAATATATATATATATATATATATAACTCTTAATAGAGTTGTGAATTTGAGTTTTAATATGCGCTTCATTATCATAATAAATCATCGCAAGTGGTCGCTTAATTTGGATTTTTTTTTTTTTGCTTCTCATTCATAAACTTTTGTTAATTTTATTTTGCCTATCAGTTTGTACTATCGTAGCTTAATCCTCATTGAAGATTGAAGGTTTTTCTAAGTTTTGAATTTCTCATGTTTCATCTAGGAATGGTTAAAAGAAAAGTGAAAGGAAGAAGCTCTTTCACTATGTTGGTTGTTTGCCAAGAGACGAATTATGCTTTGAATAATTCATTCCACTAGCACCTAAGGAATGATTGGTTTTGCAGGTTCGGTATTATTAAAAATAGAATATCGTTGTGGTGTAGGATGATCTTGATTGTTTTTAAATAATCAAGTGGCATTCTATTTTTTTTATATGCACACACTAACTGGCGTGTAATGAATGATTTTTTTTTTTAATTTCCTTTGTGCAGTATTCATCACTTGAATGACCAAAAAACCTCAGTTGCAAATGAAGGTTATATATTTTGATGCCCATAAGAAAAGATTTTTATATTGAGATGCAGTATGGGTATCGAGAAGTTAGAGTTGATAATTTTTTTTCACACAACTCTCATATTTGGATTGTTTGTTTTCAATATCTCTTATTCAAATGGATGTGCATTTGCGTAACAAAATGCACATATCAGTTGCAACTTGGTATAAAATGCTTGATCTTTGTCTTTTTCTTTTGGCCCAAGGGCTATGTTGAAATATTTGGAGATGATTTTTTATTTTTGATATATCTTGTAATGTAATAGGTTTATATAGGTATTTAAATGGTTTGAAATTAATGAGATGATAAATATATCAACCTTTTTGCATCATTATTTTCTTAGAATTATTTGACCCAAGAATAAAGGGGTTCATCCAACTAAATACGCTAACGCTGTTCCAAGAGAAAGCAAGAAACCTTGGTTTCATGCCTTAATGGTGTTGAAGCAAATTCAAGTGATTTGTGATTTTCCATCAATCATTTTTTAGTTTATGACAAATATCGTCTAATGGATTGATGTTATCTAAATGACACCATTAGTTAGAAGCCTTGACCTTAGTTACTAGAGGCTATGTTAGCTTTCGTCCTTTTAGAGGCATAGTTGAAGACGCTAGATTATTGTTACATAGGGATTTGCATATTCTGATTAATCATACCTTTAGGGAGCGTTTAGGTTTTGCTGATTTTTTAGCCAAGTCTTCACACATGATGATAAAAAATTTGTATACGTTTGATCAACTTCCACTTCTTCAGCAAGAGGAGGAGGTTGATAAAAGGATTTTGGATTCTGTTTTGTTGTTTTGTCTTCCTTTTCTGAATAGTTTTCTATTAAAATAAAAAATTACACCATCATCATAAGTAACCCCTGTATATTAGATATCTAGGATTCAACCTGCTTCATTATATTTAAGTAACCCCTCTATGTTTTGAATCACGGAAACGAACGTGCGCATTCTAAGAGGCAAATGGATGTGAGGTCAATCCAGGTAAGCTGATAGCCATATTAAAATGAATATCAATAAACATCAAATGTTGTTTATAAGGAATTTTTAAAAAAAATATAGATGGTGATGTTGTGTAATTAACACAAATCACACAATTTCTAATGTTTTGATGAGATTTAAATTTGTAACGAAAATAATTTTGCATAATTGTAAGCTTCCCGTGCAGCGCACGGGAGAGTAAAATCTAGTTTTAAATATAAGGCTTCCTCGACCAAATGTAGAGCGGATAAAAAAAGAATGTAAGCAAATTGATTATTTGTAATTAATATATCGAAAATCTATGATACTTGTTAAACAAAATTCTATCATTTATCAATTAAAATTTCATCCATAAGAACAAAATTGCCCCCATAAAGTGTCATGAAAAAGAAAAATAATATGAAAATGTGACATTATATATTTATGATCAAATCATAATCTTAAAAAATATCTTATATTTTACTTATTCCTAGAACTAGAAAGGGTGTTAGAATAATTAAAAGTAACTAATATTAGGTTTTTGTCCAAAGATAAACATTCAGCATCAGCATTAGCATACAATATAAAATCAAAATCACATCATCCACAAACAGTTAATAACTCTGGTCCGAAAGATAGTGAATAACCCTACTCATTTCTTAGACTGCATGCAGCATGTAGGAAAATATATCCGTGTAAGATTAAAGGAAAAAATAAGAAGAAAAAGTTAGGACTCACCACGGCAGAAGACTGTATTTCGAAACTATATATTCTCTTCAGGCGGAAGACGGCCTGCGACGGCCATCAGCCGGCTGCTGTCTATCCCAACTGACCTGACCATTTTCAACTCCATAAATCATGAGACGCACTTCTTTTCGTAGGCTGAGCAAGATGGGGATCTTTTTTCTTTTTGCGGAAACAAGATGGGCAACTATGAATTTTGTGAACAAGGAAAAGAAGGAAACCAAATATGGCAAACCCCAGGCACGCAAATCTAATCACAAGAGAAATATATCTACACAAATATCCAGGGGTGAACGTGACAACTGTTGCTCAGAACCACTCGACCATGCATTTGGGATAGAAGCCTTCACCAGCAGCAACATGGTTCATCGCTAGTAGTTCTTTCTGAACTTTTCGTCTCTCATAAAACACCGAGCATGAAATTGACGTGCACTTCACATCACTTTCCAGAAGCCTGCCTCCACCCTCACAATGGTCGCATATCTACAAAGCATACCGATACAACTATCATCAAAGCAATAAATGATGCGCAGGGGCTAAGCCATGGAAGATAGTTGACAGAGATGGTCACCACGTGTAACGTCAACACTGCACAGGGCTTTCAAGTTCTTGCTTTGCCGATACACGATATATAATTAGAAATTGTATACCTCTTGATTCAAAGGCGATAAAAAGAAAAGCAGTAAACAATCACTTACAGCAACAAGATGCTGCATCTCTCGTTCCAACTTTGATGTTTTACTAATCACAGCCGTTGCAGCAGCCACTCCATTTTCAGAACACTGAATGCATATATGTGCAGATCCTTGGACCAACCCGCCACACAGTATGCAATGCTTTGACAGATAATAGGAGTCTATTCTTGTTCGATGTGAATTCGGAGCTATGAGATGCTTTACACGGGCTTCCTTTAAAGGACGGGGCATCTCTAAGAACCATTGGTTAAGGTCAGCACCAACAAGCCCAAGCACCCGCTGCAAAGCAGGTATTACTTGTTTATTTATGTAATACAAGTCATTTATTCTTAGTGGGGAATCGAGTCGCAAAACTTCCAACGGATCCACAACCATGTCAACCAGGCGGGCTCCAGGCTCTCCATGGATTACAACATAAGGTACTCTCTCAGCATAACGTGGTTCAGCCCTAGGGTCAAACCTCATTGCCTTGGTGGCGACAATTGCAGCTGGAGGTAAAGACGATGATGTCCTTGCGCTATAGCTACCTAGGCGAACCTCCTTAGCAAAGACAAAATCTTTAAGCGGGACTTTGCCTGAAAGAATTCTCCTCCACTGACGTTGTAAATAACTTTTCACCTGCATTCAGAGGAAAACAAGGTGAAAAACAGAAATCCAGGTAAAACTAATATTGTCACTTTATCAGAATAATCACTAGAAATCCTATTGTTTAAGTATTTATTCTCACCTCAAAAAAAAAAAAAAAAAACTTTGGAAGTTTAAACAAGAAAGGGGGATGGGAAATTGGAAGGTATAGGCATTAGAAATTTTTGCTGAGATCATCTCCATCAAGAAAACCTAGCAACCTCTCTCTAGTGTGATTAAAATAACGAAATGATAGTTTCTGCCAAAAGTATGGTAAAATAAAATACGATAACAAAATTGTTCACCATGTTCCATTGAAATTTGAAATTAAAACATTGCAATAAAAAATTAGAAAGAATTTCTACCTCCGATGAATCTTGATTTTCGAAGAAAAGCCTCAAAGACTGTTCCATTATCTTTGCAACTGCACCACATGTGTCTCTACGAACTGTCTCAATACCTTTAGCATCAAAAACTGGCTCAACTTGATCAGGGCTTTCATAACTGTAACCAACATACCGCTTTTTAGTAAGGAGGAAACAAGGCTGATAAACTTTCTCCAACTTCAGGGTGACAGGACTAGGATTCATAGCAGTGACAGCAGAAGCAATCTCACTCCCAATTTGGAAACATTCTTTAATATTGCGTCCTTTGAGGAGAACAAACATGCTGCATGAGAACAGCCACTATACAAGATTATTTATTGAGAAAGTAAGGACAATCATGAAAGAGATAACAGTGAGGTCCGGATTTAATATCACTGAAAAGAATAAATACTGATACGAAGGATTGAAGGCAGAGGGAAAAGAGTACCGCTGTTCTATTATTAATCCTGGAATAAAACCATGCACATGATGGTATCCATAAGAAAACCCAAACTAATCCTAGTATCATAAAACTAAAGCCAACATCTCAGATTCATTCTTCCAAAATAAACAGGACATGATAAGATATTAATATAGGATATAATATCCATATCTAATACTAGGATATACAAAATTAAAGGAAATATCATGCTCTCAACATGATAATGTGCCATGATTTGGACCTTTTCCTAATCGATCTCTGCATTATGAAGTCACCAAAGCAGATCTAAGGTAGGCTATTTGGTATTTTCAGGAGCGACAGGTGCATCCAGAAAATCTGCAGACTTTTTAGACCAGTAACCTCATCAATCAGATTTTTACAAAGCAAATTGAGCAATCAGAACTGTCTGAATTGATTTGGATGGTCAGGCTTCAAGTTCTCTTTCATGTTGGCAATTTTCTTTTTCTGCTTTAAAGAAAATCAAACACGGCAAAAATACTTTTTTAATTGCCACTTCAAAAAATAATGATTAAATGAGGGGGAAAAAACTCTAGACCATTCAAATCATATCTAAACTTTTCACTAGCTTTGATTGGAAGGAAAGGAATATAAAGCCCCCTGGCAGTTTGCTATCTTGGCGTCATAGAAGTGTTATTGGTGACAGATGAATGTGAGGGTCAACGGAAAAAAAAAATCTCTGCATTCTCATCTGCTCTGGACAGAGTTACCTTCTTAGCCTGAGTTTCAGCAAATGAACCTTTTTTCCCAGAGTAGGTGGTTCCCTTGTGGATTTTGATTTTAACAAAGGGATTGGAAGGCACTTCAGAGCTAGAGTCCCCTTTTATTTCTTCTTAATTGTTTATTTTGGAGGACTTCTTGTCCTCATTTCTTTGTTTACTGTTATCTTCAACAAAATTATTATTTTTATGAAAAGTTTGTGTCTCTATAAGAAATTTTCACAGTACTGCACACAAAGCACGAGTTAGAAATACCGCAATAATACCTATCAGTATCTCCATAAATGACTTTTGCATTCCACTTATCGTGTTGATTTACAAATGATATGGCCCTTTCCAATGTGCAACGGCCGCATTGAACTATACTGTCTGCAAGCTCTGCGCAAGGCATACGACCACTAAATCCAGCAGCAGTGTAGCCATAAGTCACATTTGATATAAGCTTCAAAGCAAGCTGTCTTGCATTAAATATCTGAAACAAAGATTGCAGTACTCGCAAATCACATTGCAATGATACACATACAAGAAAACTTACGAACTGTTAGGAACCAGTTAAGCTCCCTAACTACTGCTTGCTATAATAAAAACAAAAGCCCAACACAAAATGCAGAATACAAAATGCCTGACCCATGAACATAGAGTTTAGGGGCAAGGCAGGTTTCATCTAAGCAAAGTGCCTGGCCCAGAAACACCTTGGATTGCAAAAATCAACCTATCGCTATGCCCAGACAGGGATGACTAGATGCCCACCTGAAATGACTGGGCCACCAGCCCATCCCTAGTAGATACTGAAAATTTATATCTATATGGCATTTACCATAATGGAATAGAAGTTTAAGAGGTTAGAGGAACAAATTAAAATCAAATCCACATCCATACCCGCTGAAGGACTTGCTGTGAAGGAGCCAAAATTTTCATTGCTTGTTTCACCATTATCCTAGTTGATAGAATTTCTTCCAACAAGCGTGGTAGTATACCTCGACGAACCTGTACGAAACAGTTATACCATAGGATTGCCGTTGGAAGTTTAAAGGACAATTGAACAGAGAATTGACAAAGAAATGATTGCATGACTTGAGGATGACGGTCAACTGAATAGAAACTAGCCTGATATTTACAGGGAAAAAAGGCACAGTTCGGTTTAACCTAGGTATTCTTTGACGTCAAAGTACATGACAAAATATAATTCAGATGGCAGCAGCCATGCAAGACTACTTGATAGCCAGTAGAGTATAAAAGATTTGACAAAATCACCTTGGAAGGAACAAACATAACACCATTTGGAGTAAGCAAGATCTGATCTTTTAAATCCTGCAGAACATGCTGCCTGGGTGAAAATGAACTAACCCCAAGCGTGTTTGCTTTTGATGGCACAACTTTGCCAAGGCACGTACAAAAGCAAAGATTGTACGCAATTATCATGGATGGATATAATGATTGAAAGTCAAATACAACAACCGGGTCTGAATAAAATCCTGAGTCTGGTTCCATCACAAGGGGCAGGCACTCCATGGCAGGTTGAGAAGCAACCTTAAATGAGACAATGATGAGTCAAGTGAAGGAAGAATTATTATGTGCATAAAAAAAAAATTCTCACATAAACTTCATTAAGGACCAATCATTTCATTGTGCGGTGCTGTTTTGTTATTCTGAGGGTTTCTTATAACACAAATACAATGTCACATGGCAAGATGAAAACTGCAACAGCTGAATTCGCAAAACACGTCAGGGATGGGTAAGAACTGGACCAGCATATGACAGAAGTTAACTTTTTCAGTGATAGACTACCATGTGAAACACATACTAACGGAAGAAGAGGGGAGTGTGGAGAGAGGTCTGACTTAGCCATTCAAAGGGGCCCGTTGATTGCGTTTCCCACTTTACTTTTAATTCAAGATTGTGTGGGGTGGCGTATTAAGGGCCTTATAAGCCACTGCAGCTTCAGTTTTGATAAGTCATTGTCAGTATCGTGTCTTAGGCTTAGGAATGTGTCAGTTATGCTTTACAGTTAGTTCCTATTCCTCTTTGCATTATAAACAGGTGTATGACGTACTGCAAGAGTCACCTCATGATCGAATTCTTATTATAATTTGGAGACCTCCTTGGCTTTATTAGCATGTGAACTTCAGATTTTTTATCACATTCTAACAAAGATTTAGCCTTACTCGCTCACCACATCCTGCTCTTATCATTCAGTTACGAGAAAAGAGCTCCAAACTTCTTAAAACAAAATACGCAGGATAATATGGTCTATGATGGGAACATACTGACATGTCACATCAAAGCATCAATATGAATCCACAAATAGAGAAGTTGTGAAGGGAAAATAGTGCGCAAACCTGTTGATTTCCAGGAGAGATGGCAAGATAGTTATGCGTATGTGCCAACCTCAGAAACATTGATTCAACACGATATTGTGAACCTCTGGAGAGAACAGAAAAAAAATCTATACCAAAAATACGAGCAAGTTCTGATGTTCGATTTACCTATGAAAACAAAATAAATCAGCATAACCCACCAGGAAATAAAGATGATTAAGAATCACAAACATCGAAATCAAAAGCATAAAAAAGAACAAAAATAAAAATGATCAAAAATGAATTTGCAACTTATTTCAGACCAATAAGTTAGTTTTGATGAAGCTAATAAGGAATCAAATGAGACATAAACTAGATTGTATGACTAGCGAGAAAAATGTGCTATTATAAAGTGTAAACGCATTTGACATTCCCATGCAGCAAGACAGACAATATGAAGGACTCCCGTAAAAGAGTATGATAGAGCTGCTGGCTTTACTCAGACCTATAAAGGAAACTCAGGGGATTAAAGAGAAATAATGTTGTAGAGTGGCTCTAGACTCATGCTAGACACACGATGCTTCTCACTTTTTATTGCTACTAATAGTATCTAGTTTTTGTGAGCACTGAAAACTATGTTTTGAGAGTCGGATAGAAGTGAGGGGAGTGCTGATCTTTCAAACACCACCAGTGAGGGACCTTGTCTTGCTTTGTTTTGTTCAGTTCATTGTGTTTTCCGTTTTGTATTAGGAAATAGGGTTTTGGCCAGAATTAGTGAAGTTCCTTTGTAACACAGATTCGGTTCTAAAGCATTTAATAGCAAAACCTCAGTATTTCCCTCAATTGCTGTCCTCTCACATTTATTTTCTACTGTTGCTTTTATATTTAGAGCAGAGCTCTATCAGAGTACCACGACAAAAGACTATCAAAACTATGAGCACTGAAGACTCATAAAAGAAATTCAGGCTAGAGTCATATGCTATCAATACCATATCAAGTTGGCTTAATATCTCAAGATTCAGCTTTGCTCTCTTAGTAACATATTTGACACACTGATATCTTGCTCGTCCAGGACCACCAGAAAACCATTTGGTCAGAACCTTGTTGTGAATTGAAGGAACTTTCCTCCTCAATACAGCTTCAGCCACAGCATCAACTGAGTATAAATTGAGCTTAACTTCTCCACGGATAAGTCGCCACACATTAAGCACGATTCTGCCACCAACATGAACTCCACTGGCATGTGTTCGTCCCCATTCATCTTCAATTATTGAACTTTCTTGTACATCATCTGCACTAGATGTACCCGGAATGGCAGTTTCTGACATATCTTTTTCAGACGTTTCAGTACCATCAGAAGTAGTCCGAGAGTCAGATGGAGTGCGAGATAAACTATTAAGTAATCCTAAACCAAGATGCGAAGCCCTTTCTGCTAAAAAACCAAGAGAACCGCCTTGAATATCCCAACCCATCAGAATATCTGGATCATATGAAGACACAATCTTAATAAATTTTTTTAGCAAGTACTTTTCATCTGTGAAGACCCAACACCTTGCAGCCTGATAGGCCCCCAAAATTTCTGCAAACATTTAAGAATAAGCATAGGTACCAATTTCACAAACACTTGCTAAGTTGGAACTTGGAAGAGATACATAATTTCTAATTGAGGCAATGCGAAGTCATTCCACTTTCCCATACCTCTGACAAGGTTCTAGTTTACAATGCAAAAGGACAATAATATCTACAATAGTGTCATTATCATTTGAAAAAAGAGCTACAACGTTGATGGCATCAAACCGGGGATCAGGTAAAAGTTCTCCTCTTGATTCTGCAAGAAACCTGCCAGTATGCAAGCAGGTAGACCTATGTGTAACAAAGTTGACCGAGGTTCATTGAACAACTGACCAAACAGAAAACATAGTTCCAAA
>NW_021637665.1:0-70789 GCF_004799145.2 Neltuma alba | reverse complement strand
AGTAGAAAAGTGAAACTCTAATAAAATAACGTTCAGTTTTCGGTCAAAAGTGTTATACAGCAAGATGACTCCCCAGCCCGAAAATTATGTATTTCTAGAAAATTAGGGATACACAACAATTACCCGTCAAAGTCAAGAACAACTAAGAAGGTGCATTGAATTTCGCAAAGCAGCCAATCCCAACTGCAACGGAAGACAAATGAAAGGTTAAAATAAGATTCAGAAGCAACAGAATAGATTAAATCAAATGAACTATATCTTGAAGTAAGAAATCTACTGATGCGTATTCGTAATGTAGAGTATACAGCTTAAGGCATAAGACGGATTCTTTAGGTTGATAAACGGAGTTCATTATTAGAGGCAGTCAGAATGATAAGCCCAAAAAAAAAAAGACTCTTGTCATAAAAGAATAGTAAGAATTTAATAGGAAGCATCGATATTTACAGAATATAGTCATACTCATATTACCTGGCCAGGAGGAAACAAAAGTGGAGCATCTGTAAGCATCATTTTATCAATTTCCAATCTTGCAGTGTCTCGCAAGGCCTACAAAGTATAGAGAACATCAATAGAAGGAAACACCATTTTTATCAAGAGACAGAAAGCCATCTCAATCATATCATATTAAATAACAAGCATGATGTGCAAGCATAAAGATTTAATGAATAGAAAAAACGTTACCAAAAAGAGTTGACCAGAACAAAGTCTGGCCTCCCAAGGATACGGCGGGGAGAAGCAGAAGCATTAAAAAAAAATGAACAATTATTAAAAGAAAAATTTTCATCTCCTCCTTATGATGATGTGATTGCATAGTTTTGTAACCAAAACGATTTCTAATGGAAAATTCTGAGTTGAAGATCATGTAGGCACCCTAAGCAATAATCTGGTTACAATAACAAATACCTTCAACATTGGAAGCACTTCGTCACCAGCCTTGCAAAATTCCTGTTAATGCCAATGGTCGTGTCCAGCATGAAACAACAAAATCCAAAGAATGCAATATTAGTAGCAGTCAAGTTAAATTAGGACAAAAGAGAATTATTTATTGCAAGACGCAAAATCTAATTAACAAGTAGAAAGGTCCATTGATAGATCAATCACACAAACCTCCATATTGTTTACAAAACCTTCAACTGAGCGGTACGGAGCATACACAATAAGGTCAAATTCTAAGCTCTGCAAAACAAGGGATCATGTCATGGGCATTTAAAAAACAGCAAGACACATATAAAAATTGACATGTGAGGCATATCCATGCCTGATAGACAATCATCTCATTATTGAGAATCATTTGGTGATCCTGTGAGATTCCCTTACCAAGCTCCTCAGCAGATACATGGTTTTCTTCTATCTTACAAGCAGCATATATGCAGGTCAACCTGAGCCAAAATAACAGATCCAATTAGTTATTCTTGCATACACAGAAACAACATTGATTTTGACGAAGTGTAAAAGTCTAATCAGAACGCCACACCATCCATCAGATGATAACATTTAAAAAATGTGATTATATTAAGTACCAATAAGAAGATATATGAGGAAAAACGATTAATTAAAAGATCAAAAGAGTTGACTAACAATAATCGACCCATCTTAAAAGCTATCCATGAGCTGATTTATATCCCAACCAAGTTCCAACTTTTGGAATAAACTACATATGATTTTATGAACTACAATTTCAACTTGCAATATCATAGCAAACAATGAGCGCGGTTCATTCTCAGTGCTGAGAAACTCTTGTACTGATTTAAGCCAATCTTACATTATATTTTTTGGATGATGTTCCATCACCGACCACTGTAGATAGAACCTTTTAAAATAAATGAGCGCTGTAGCCTGCATATAATTTAAAAAAAAGAAAGAAAAAAAAAAAAGACATTTCAAAAGTCCATTATGGAACGCATATTGTCAAAGCCAACTTGTTAGCACAGTCTTTCCTTCAAGTTACAATTACAATAGTGCATACCTGGATTTTATGAGGAAAGTGAAAATTGTTGCACACTTCTTGTAATTGTTCTCGTAAAAAACTCGGATACATTGTTCCTCTTCAATACTGAGGGGTTTAGGGCGAGAATGCTTGTCAGCTGACATAAAAGATAGCAACCTTGTCAACAGTTATGAATTCACATAAGTATCAGGAGAACAAGAATCTGATGAAGTACTTCTGAACCAAGAGATGCTGACTGCTATCAATATGCAAGGAAGTAAGATGATGAGAATTTTCCCGAAATTACCATTATCTTTCTGAAGTGAAGGATATGACAAAGACCCATCGACATCTACTTCCATAAGAGTTGCTCCATGCTTCAAAAAAGTCAGTAGTCATCAGTGACCAAATATAAAGTTCCAATGTTACCAATGCATTTTCTTCTGTGACAAGTTACATTGTGCTAAGAAAATATGCTTGAAAGAGAGGGAGAGAAGTTCTAATGCTAATACAGATTACATGTAAGTTCAACTTATTGTAACATACTATTATAGTATCGTGATTGAAAATATTGGAATGAGATGAACACAGAAGAATCTTGCAGTAAAATCCGGGTTCTCAGACACCATTGAAGATGTCTCTAGAAGAAGGTACATGTTTTATTCTAACCCCTCCTTAACATGTGTCTATACTCTATTTGATTATAACTACAAAAATTCTAGGTTATCACCTCCACCGAAAAGAACATAAAGCATGCAAGAAACTATTTTTAGTACCTTCTTCTCTTTCTTTTGCTAAGTATAGCATCAGTGCTGTTGACACATTTGTTTTGGGGGGCCCCCCGGGGGGGGGGGGAGATGATGGATCGGAGGAAGAAAATATACATACCTTCTCTAAAATTTGTATTGCTCTCTGATTAGCAGCTTTATATTTTTCAGCCTAAAACGAAAAAACATACGCTTCAGCAATAATACGCATATAATGTATAACAGAAACCCTTGTACTTTTGCAACCAAAAAAAATCGTCTCGAACTTCGACGAATATTAATTTTAAAGCATTCCAGCTTCAAATTACTACTTTTCTGCTTCTAAAGCAAACCAAATTGTCTATCGCAAAGATAAATTAGCTGTCGTTGGTACAAGGTCAAGAAGTTTGCGCTGGAGTTTTCTTTGCCCAGCATTCTTTATGAAGTATCAACTAAAGATGAAGACATAAATCAAAGAGAGCACAGAAAAGCACCAGTTGGGGAGGAGTGAAGATCCACTTGGCACGGTGGGTAGAAGTCTGAAAATCGGCCATGGCCAGCCAGAGCCTGCAACAGGCGTTTTTGCTATATTATTATTTACCCAAGAAACGAAAGCTGGAACACACTGATGAACTCAGATGGCGAAACGCTCTGTCACTTCCACAAGAATTTCTATGGGCATTTGGAGTTCTAATGGTCCTCCCCTCAAGTATTATTACTCCTTTTGAGTATTAACCCTTTCAATAGAACTCGCGTGATTCGTCAAGATGAGCTAATATAAGCAGTTTATTAAATTACTTATTCCTAATAAAAACAACTTAAAGATTATTTGAGTAAAAATCAAACTATGATAGGATTTTAAAAGTAATTTCATGAAATTTAAAATATATATATATAATTTTATTTTGATTTATCTGAAAATACTTTTTAAAAGTGTTTTTAGGTTTGTCCAAACACCTTTTAAATATAAAATGTGAGAGCAGATATTTTTAATGGAAACATATATATGCAGTTTATTTTTAATAATAAAAATAAAAATACAAACGACATTACAGTCTCAAAAAGATGAATGGTTTTCGATAATAAAATATATACTTACATATCTTTATATACCATAAAAATTTTAATAAATCATATTATTTGTATGACGTAGTTAGTATAAGTTAGAAACAAATGATATTTTGTATCTAGTTAGAGACGAAATCGAATTTGAATTTCAAAACTCATTTTGATTGGAGAGAAGGCTGGGGTAACATGTTTGGAAAATCATAAAAAAAGACCATAAAAATTATAAAATTGCAAATCAAGATCTCATAATTTGCATAAACTTTGACAACAATTGTACAATAGATGACAACAAATTTTTGACAAAATAATTTACAATTTTACCCCCCCTTTTTTTTTTGCGATTTTCCCATACATTTAGATAGGAAAAAATCCAGCACCCTTCAAAATGGCAGAAATCATGATTTAGTGGAACATAACAGTATTACGTCAGCAATTTGGGAGACGGATTATTCTAAAAGTCATCAGTCTGCGTTCCTCTCCAAAAGAATCAACTGAATCAGCTGATGGTATCATCGGACACTCAAATGTTAACTACAATAAGGAAGCTCCATCAGACAGTCCAGAAACAGGAAGACATTAAGAGGGAAAAAGAAACGAGGAAGGGATGGATCATGGATGAGAAGGGGACCAAGAACATGGAGATGACGCACGACGGTGAAGATTATGAGCTCTGTGTATGGCCATTGATTGAATTCCGCTGAAGCCGGTGAAGCTCGAAGGTAATTCACGGTCACCAGTTAAGAATTTGGCTCATCGACAGGTGTTTTCTTAGCAGGTAGGGATAGATTTTCAATTTAACAGTCAGGGACAGATTCTCTTTTAACAGCTGAGAAAAAGTTTTTTTTTTTTTTTCCCAGTCAGCCGGAGAGAGCGTGAATTTCCGGGGGAGACCAGCTTGCTGGAGAGAGATTTTTCTTTCGTTAATTGGAGATAGATTTCTTTACCAGGTGGGGGCAGATTTTTTTTCCAGCTGGAAACAGACTTTTTTTTTCTTTTTACTTGTTGGAGACGGATTTCTTTAATCAATTGAATGGATATTTATTTTTTACCTGCTCAAAGCCGATTATTAAATTATATTTAATCAATCAATCGTCATTCAACTTGAAAATGTTCCCCTTGTTTTTTGGCCTAAAGAAAATTTTCCGTTGCATGTTATACTTAGGGCCTGTTTGGGTATCCCAAAACCGCGGTTTCAGAAGCACTTTTCCGCGAAACGAGATAATCTCCTCCACATATTTATTTCGTAATCCGTAAAAGCACTTCTGAAACCATGGTTTGGTTTCTATCCAAACACACCCTTAATCAATTAATGGTCATTCAATTTAACAAATTACCGCTACATGAAAACTGAAAAGAATTCAACTTGAAAGCGTAAAAGAGAAAGCCGACCTTACCTAAAGTAAATTTTAACAAGAGTTTAAATTATTAGTATTTTTTTTTCAAAAGTGATTGGAAAAAAAAGTAATATGTGAAAAAAAAGTTATTTCAACTTACATTTTTTTTCTCAATGTTTTATGAGTTTCGCAAACTCACTCTAAGGTTAAATTAAATGCCGCAAATCAATTATAATCAGTTAGTCAATTAATTTCGGACTATCAGATTACAAAGTAAAGTATTAAATTTAGAGTAAAGCTGCAAATTTATCTTATGTTTATTTTTTAAGTGTATTCAATTTTTTTTGTGGTATAATTTTACTTAAAATGTTTTTTTGACATAATTTTACTCGTCATTTTTTGGGTGCAATTTTACATTTAATCTTTGAATGATACAATTACACCACCTTCTCATGGATAAAATCAATCAATCAATATTGGACCATCGAATTACTAAAAACTTTCGGTTATAAAAATTGAGAACTTAGCTTGAAAGCGTGGAGTAGCAGCATGAAATAGACTACTTTCTCTTATCAATATAACATTAAATACTCTTCCACCTTAGCCGATCAGTATATGCGGCTTAATATTGGCTTCTCACCTAGAATACTATTCATAAGCTGTCCAATTTACTCATCGTCCTTCCATGGGCTGCGTGCAAGCCATTTATTGAAGCTAACAATAGCTCCTCAACAAGTACTGCCTATGCACCAACACTATATTTCCCTCTCTAAGCAGATAATTCAAAATCCTTCATTCCCTCCTTATCACACATTTCGAATTTCAAAATCCCTCATTTCCTCCTCTTTCTCTCTCTCTTCATTTATGCTTTTGTCATCCGTTTCAAATTTCAAACCCCCCAATTCGCTCCGCTTTCACTTTTTATTCATGTCTCTTCAATACCAACAATTCTCTCATTTAAAATCAGATCTTATGTTTATGCAGAATGGAACTCCACCATCTCTATATCTCCTTCGTTTTTTTATCGAGATCCTTTTGACCTTCTTATTCCTTATCTTCCATGTAAAGTTGCTGTTTGTTTCTATTTTTTCTCCCAAACGTTCTCTTTTTATTTATATCTTTTCTACCCATCGGTTTCTCTCTCTCATTCAAAATTTAGAAATCGACCCCCAAGCAGTGCACTTGGGCTCTGTGTTGATATCGGTGCACTAGCATGCGGGCATATTATGAAGCTTCAGATTGAGGTAGATGAGGAGATCAGTAAGATTGTTAATACTCGCTTCAAGACCATGGCGTACCAGTAAGTAATGTCCCAAGTCTGAACCTAACATTCTTATTCATCTCTCTCTTAGATTCAAATCCTGAATGGATGAATGAATGAACCGATCAATCAGCTTCAGTATTGGGTTATTTATGATATGAGATTTGATTGACTTACAGGATGAAAGTGGGAAGTGGCATGAAGGAGCAATGACCACTCTTTTAATGTTTAATACTCATCCAGTCCTTAATATAAGATTCATTTAACTAATTTGATTAAATTAAGGAAGTTAGGTAAATTAGTTAATTATAGGAAAAGTGCCACACTTTTTCTAAAATACCATAATCATCCTTCTTAATACCTCTTCTCTCTCTTCTACTTGATTATGGTTGAGGGAGTATCCATAGGGGTAATTTAGAGAAAATTAATAAATATGAGAAATGGATCTTATATTTAGGACCAAAACTAACACAAAAATTGGGTCCTATATTAAAGATCGGAGGAGTAAGTCATTGTTTATATAGACGGCCTTCTCCTTCACATCCCAAAAATAAGTCATTGTTTATCTCTCTGTCTCTTATGCTCTAAGCCTAACCTTCAGGTTATTTCTCATATTTTCTTTTAATGTTTAATAATATATATATATATATATATATAACTCTTAATAGAGTTGTGAATTTGAGTTTTAATATGCGCTTCATTATCATAATAAATCATCGCAAGTGGTCGCTTAATTTGGATTTTTTTTTTTTTGCTTCTCATTCATAAACTTTTGTTAATTTTATTTTGCCTATCAGTTTGTACTATCGTAGCTTAATCCTCATTGAAGATTGAAGGTTTTTCTAAGTTTTGAATTTCTCATGTTTCATCTAGGAATGGTTAAAAGAAAAGTGAAAGGAAGAAGCTCTTTCACTATGTTGGTTGTTTGCCAAGAGACGAATTATGCTTTGAATAATTCATTCCACTAGCACCTAAGGAATGATTGGTTTTGCAGGTTCGGTATTATTAAAAATAGAATATCGTTGTGGTGTAGGATGATCTTGATTGTTTTTAAATAATCAAGTGGCATTCTATTTTTTTTATATGCACACACTAACTGGCGTGTAATGAATGATTTTTTTTTTTTTAATTTCCTTTGTGCAGTATTCATCACTTGAATGACCAAAAAACCTCAGTTGCAAATGAAGGTTATATATTTTGATGCCCATAAGAAAAGATTTTTATATTGAGATGCAGTATGGGTATCGAGAAGTTAGAGTTGATAATTTTTTTTCACACAACTCTCATATTTGGATTGTTTGTTTTCAATATCTCTTATTCAAATGGATGTGCATTTGCGTAACAAAATGCACATATCAGTTGCAACTTGGTATAAAATGCTTGATCTTTGTCTTTTTCTTTTGGCCCAAGGGCTATGTTGAAATATTTGGAGATGATTTTTTATTTTTGATATATCTTGTAATGTAATAGGTTTATATAGGTATTTAAATGGTTTGAAATTAATGAGATGATAAATATATCAACCTTTTTGCATCATTATTTTCTTAGAATTATTTGACCCAAAGAATAAAGGGGTTCATCCAACTAAATACGCTAACGCTGTTCCAAGAGAAAGCAAGAAACCTTGGTTTCATGCCTTAATGGTGTTGAAGCAAATTCAAGTGATTTGTGATTTTCCATCAATCATTTTTTAGTTTATGACAAATATCGTCTAATGGATTGATGTTATCTAAATGACACCATTAGTTAGAAGCCTTGACCTTAGTTACTAGAGGCTATGTTAGCTTTCGTCCTTTTAGAGGCATAGTTGAAGACGCTAGATTATTGTTACATAGGGATTTGCATATTCTGATTAATCATACCTTTAGGGAGCGTTTAGGTTTTGCTGATTTTTTAGCCAAGTCTTCACACATGATGATAAAAAATTTGTATACGTTTGATCAACTTCCACTTCTTCAGCAAGAGGAGGAGGTTGATAAAAGGATTTTGGATTCTGTTTTGTTGTTTTGTCTTCCTTTTCTGAATAGTTTTCTATTAAAATAAAAAATTACACCATCATCATAAGTAACCCCTGTATATTAGATATCTAGGATTCAACCTGCTTCATTATATTTAAGTAACCCCTCTATGTTTTGAATCACGGAAACGAACGTGCGCATTCTAAGAGGCAAATGGATGTGAGGTCAATCCAGGTAAGCTGATAGCCATATTAAAATGAATATCAATAAACATCAAATGTTGTTTATAAGGAATTTTTAAAAAAAATATAGATGGTGATGTTGTGTAATTAACACAAATCACACAATTTCTAATGTTTTGATGAGATTTAAATTTGTAACGAAAATAATTTTGCATAATTGTAAGCTTCCCGTGCAGCGCACGGGAGAGTAAAATCTAGTTTTAAATATAAGGCTTCCTCGACCAAATGTAGAGCGGATAAAAAAAGAATGTAAGCAAATTGATTATTTGTAATTAATATATCGAAAATCTATGATACTTGTTAAACAAAATTCTATCATTTATCAATTAAAATTTCATCCATAAGAACAAAATTGCCCCCATAAAGTGTCATGAAAAAGAAAAATAATATGAAAATGTGACATTATATATTTATGATCAAATCATAATCTTAAAAAATATCTTATATTTTACTTATTCCTAGAACTAGAAAGGGTGTTAGAATAATTAAAAGTAACTAATATTAGGTTTTTGTCCAAAGATAAACATTCAGCATCAGCATTAGCATACAATATAAAATCAAAATCACATCATCCACAAACAGTTAATAACTCTGGTCCGAAAGATAGTGAATAACCCTACTCATTTCTTAGACTGCATGCAGCATGTAGGAAAATATATCCGTGTAAGATTAAAGGAAAAAATAAGAAGAAAAAGTTAGGACTCACCACGGCAGAAGACTGTATTTCGAAACTATATATTCTCTTCAGGCGGAAGACGGCCTGCGACGGCCATCAGCCGGCTGCTGTCTATCCCAACTGACCTGACCATTTTCAACTCCATAAATCATGAGACGCACTTCTTTTCGTAGGCTGAGCAAGATGGGGATCTTTTTTCTTTTTGCGGAAACAAGATGGGCAACTATGAATTTTGTGAACAAGGAAAAGAAGGAAACCAAATATGGCAAACCCCAGGCACGCAAATCTAATCACAAGAGAAATATATCTACACAAATATCCAGGGGTGAACGTGACAACTGTTGCTCAGAACCACTCGACCATGCATTTGGGATAGAAGCCTTCACCAGCAGCAACATGGTTCATCGCTAGTAGTTCTTTCTGAACTTTTCGTCTCTCATAAAACACCGAGCATGAAATTGACGTGCACTTCACATCACTTTCCAGAAGCCTGCCTCCACCCTCACAATGGTCGCATATCTACAAAAGCATACCGATACAACTATCATCAAAGCAATAAATGATGCGCAGGGGCTAAGCCATGGAAGATAGTTGACAGAGATGGTCACCACGTGTAACGTCAACACTGCACAGGGCTTTCAAGTTCTTGCTTTGCCGATACACGATATATAATTAGAAATTGTATACCTCTTGATTCAAAGGCGATAAAAAGAAAAGCAGTAAACAATCACTTACAGCAACAAGATGCTGCATCTCTCGTTCCAACTTTGATGTTTTACTAATCACAGCCGTTGCAGCAGCCACTCCATTTTCAGAACACTGAATGCATATATGTGCAGATCCTTGGACCAACCCGCCACACAGTATGCAATGCTTTGACAGATAATAGGAGTCTATTCTTGTTCGATGTGAATTCGGAGCTATGAGATGCTTTACACGGGCTTCCTTTAAAGGACGGGGCATCTCTAAGAACCATTGGTTAAGGTCAGCACCAACAAGCCCAAGCACCCGCTGCAAAGCAGGTATTACTTGTTTATTTATGTAATACAAGTCATTTATTCTTAGTGGGGAATCGAGTCGCAAAACTTCCAACGGATCCACAACCATGTCAACCAGGCGGGCTCCAGGCTCTCCATGGATTACAACATAAGGTACTCTCTCAGCATAACGTGGTTCAGCCCTAGGGTCAAACCTCATTGCCTTGGTGGCGACAATTGCAGCTGGAGGTAAAGACGATGATGTCCTTGCGCTATAGCTACCTAGGCGAACCTCCTTAGCAAAGACAAAATCTTTAAGCGGGACTTTGCCTGAAAGAATTCTCCTCCACTGACGTTGTAAATAACTTTTCACCTGCATTCAGAGGAAAACAAGGTGAAAAACAGAAATCCAGGTAAAACTAATATTGTCACTTTATCAGAATAATCACTAGAAATCCTATTGTTTAAGTATTTATTCTCACCTCAAAAAAAAAAAAAAAAAACTTTGGAAGTTTAAACAAGAAAGGGGGATGGGAAATTGGAAGGTATAGGCATTAGAAATTTTTGCTGAGATCATCTCCATCAAGAAAACCTAGCAACCTCTCTCTAGTGTGATTAAAATAACGAAATGATAGTTTCTGCCAAAAGTATGGTAAAATAAAATACGATAACAAAATTGTTCACCATGTTCCATTGAAATTTGAAATTAAAACATTGCAATAAAAAATTAGAAAGAATTTCTACCTCCGATGAATCTTGATTTTCGAAGAAAAGCCTCAAAGACTGTTCCATTATCTTTGCAACTGCACCACATGTGTCTCTACGAACTGTCTCAATACCTTTAGCATCAAAAACTGGCTCAACTTGATCAGGGCTTTCATAACTGTAACCAACATACCGCTTTTTAGTAAGGAGGAAACAAGGCTGATAAACTTTCTCCAACTTCAGGGTGACAGGACTAGGATTCATAGCAGTGACAGCAGAAGCAATCTCACTCCCAATTTGGAAACATTCTTTAATATTGCGTCCTTTGAGGAGAACAAACATGCTGCATGAGAACAGCCACTATACAAGATTATTTATTGAGAAAGTAAGGACAATCATGAAAGAGATAACAGTGAGGTCCGGATTTAATATCACTGAAAAGAATAAATACTGATACGAAGGATTGAAGGCAGAGGGAAAAGAGTACCGCTGTTCTATTATTAATCCTGGAATAAAACCATGCACATGATGGTATCCATAAGAAAACCCAAACTAATCCTAGTATCATAAAACTAAAGCCAACATCTCAGATTCATTCTTCCAAAATAAACAGGACATGATAAGATATTAATATAGGATATAATATCCATATCTAATACTAGGATATACAAAATTAAAGGAAATATCATGCTCTCAACATGATAATGTGCCATGATTTGGACCTTTTCCTAATCGATCTCTGCATTATGAAGTCACCAAAGCAGATCTAAGGTAGGCTATTTGGTATTTTCAGGAGCGACAGGTGCATCCAGAAAATCTGCAGACTTTTTAGACCAGTAACCTCATCAATCAGATTTTTACAAAGCAAATTGAGCAATCAGAACTGTCTGAATTGATTTGGATGGTCAGGCTTCAAGTTCTCTTTCATGTTGGCAATTTTCTTTTTCTGCTTTAAAGAAAATCAAACACGGCAAAAATACTTTTTTAATTGCCACTTCAAAAAATAATGATTAAATGAGGGGGAAAAAACTCTAGACCATTCAAATCATATCTAAACTTTTCACTAGCTTTGATTGGAAGGAAAGGAATATAAAGCCCCCTGGCAGTTTGCTATCTTGGCGTCATAGAAGTGTTATTGGTGACAGATGAATGTGAGGGTCAACGGAAAAAAAAATCTCTGCATTCTCATCTGCTCTGGACAGAGTTACCTTCTTAGCCTGAGTTTCAGCAAATGAACCTTTTTTCCCAGAGTAGGTGGTTCCCTTGTGGATTTTGATTTTAACAAAGGGATTGGAAGGCACTTCAGAGCTAGAGTCCCCTTTTATTTCTTCTTAATTGTTTATTTTGGAGGACTTCTTGTCCTCATTTCTTTGTACTGTTTATCTTCAACAAAATTATTATTTTTATGAAAAGTTTGTGTCTCTATAAGAAATTTTCACAGTACTGCACACAAAGCACGAGTTAGAAATACCGCAATAATACCTATCAGTATCTCCATAAATGACTTTTGCATTCCACTTATCGTGTTGATTTACAAATGATATGGCCCTTTCCAATGTGCAACGGCCGCATTGAACTATACTGTCTGCAAGCTCTGCGCAAGGCATACGACCACTAAATCCAGCAGCAGTGTAGCCATAAGTCACATTTGATATAAGCTTCAAAGCAAGCTGTCTTGCATTAAATATCTGAAACAAAGATTGCAGTACTCGCAAATCACATTGCAATGATACACATACAAGAAAACTTACGAACTGTTAGGAACCAGTTAAGCTCCCTAACTACTGCTTGCTATAATAAAAACAAAAAGCCCAACACAAAATGCAGAATACAAAATGCCTGACCCATGAACATAGAGTTTAGGGGCAAGGCAGGTTTCATCTAAGCAAAGTGCCTGGCCCAGAAACACCTTGGATTGCAAAAATCAACCTATCGCTATGCCCAGACAGGGATGACTAGATGCCCACCTGAAATGACTGGGCCACCAGCCCATCCCTAGTAGATACTGAAAATTTATATCTATATGGCATTTACCATAATGGAATAGAAGTTTAAGAGGTTAGAGGAACAAATTAAAATCAAATCCACATCCATACCCGCTGAAGGACTTGCTGTGAAGGAGCCAAATTTTTCATTGCTTGTTTCACCATTATCCTAGTTGATAGAATTTCTTCCAACAAGCGTGGTAGTATACCTCGACGAACCTGTATGAAACAGTTATACCATAGGATTGCCGTTGGAAGTTTAAAGGACAATTGAACAGAGAATTGACAAAGAAATGATTGCATGACTTGAGGATGACGGTCAACTGAATAGAAACTAGCCTGATATTTATAGGGAAAAAAGGCACAGTTCGGTTTAACCTAGGTATTCTTTCACGTCAAAGTACATGACAAAATATAATTCAGATGGCAGCAGCCATGCAAGACTACTTAATAGCCAGTAGAGTATAAAAGATTTGATAAAATCACCTTGGAAGGAACAAACATAACACCATTTGGAGTAAGCAAGATCTGATCTTTTAAATCCTGCAGAACATGCTGCCTGGGTGAAAATGAACTAACCCCAAGCGTGTTTGCTTTTGATGGCACAACTTTGCCAAGGCACGTACAAAAGCAAAGATTGTACGCAATTATCATGGATGGATATAATGATTGAAAGTCAAATACAACAACCGGGTCTGAATAAAATCCTGAGTCTGGTTCCATCACAAGGGGCAGGCACTCCATGGCAGGTTGAGAAGCAACCTTAAATGAGACAATGATGAGTCAAGTGAAGGAAGAATATAATTATGTGCATAAAAAAAAAATTTCTCACATAAACTTCATCTAAGGACCAATCATTTCATTGTGCTCGGTGCTGTTTTGTTATTCTGAGGGTTTCTTATAACACAAATACAATGTCACATGGCAAGATGAAAACTGCAACAGCTGAATTCGCAAAACACGTCAGGGATGGGTAAGAACTGGACCAGCATATGACAGAAGTTAACTTTTTCAGTGATAGACTACCATGTGAAACACATACTAACGGAAGAAGAGGGGAGTGTGGAGAGAGGTCTGACTTAGCCATTCAAAGGGGCCCGTTGATTGCGTTTCCCACTTTACTTTTAATTCAAGATTGTGTGGGGTGGCGTATTAAGGGCCTTATAAGCCACTGCAGCTTCAGTTTTGATAAGTCATTGTCAGTATCGTGTCTTAGGCTTAGGAATGTGTCAGTTATGCTTTACAGTTAGTTCCTATTCCTCTTTGCATTATAAACAGGTGTATGACGTACTGCAAGAGTCACCTCATGATCGAATTCTTATTATAATTTGGAGACCCTCCTTGGCTTTATTAGCATGTGAACTTCAGATTTTTTATCACATTCTAACAAAGATTTAGCCTTACTCGCTCACCACATCCTGCTCTTATCATTCAGTTACGAGAAAAGAGCTCCAAACTTCTTAAAACAAAATACGCAGGATAATATGGTCTATGATGGGAACATACTGACATGTCACATCAAAGCATCAATATGAATCCACAAATAGAGAAGTTGTGAAGGGAAAATAGTGCGCAAACCTGTTGATTTCCAGGAGAGATGGCAAGATAGTTATGCGTATGTGCCAACCTCAGAAACATTGATTCAACACGATATTGTGAACCTCTGGAGAGAACAGAAAAAAAATCTATACCAAAAATACGAGCAAGTTCTGATGTTCGATTTACCTATGAAAACAAAATAAATCAGCATAACCCACCAGGAAATAAAGATGATTAAGAATCACAAACATCGAAATCAAAAGCATAAAAAAGAACAAAAATAAAAATGATCAAAAATGAATTTGCAACTTATTTCAGACCAATAAGTTAGTTTTGATGAAGCTAATAAGGAATCAAATGAGACATAAACTAGATTGTATGACTAGCGAGAAAAATGTGCTATTATAAAGTGTAAACGCATTTGACATTCCCATGCAGCAAGACAGACAATATGAAGGACTCCCGTAAAAGAGTATGATAGAGCTGCTGGCTTTACTCAGACCTATAAAAGGAAACTCAGGGGATTAAAGAGAAATAATGTTGTAGAGTGGCTCTAGACTCATGCTAGACACACGATGCTTCTCACTTTTTATTGCTACTAATAGTATCTAGTTTTTGTGAGCACTGAAACTATGTTTTGAGAGTCGGATAGAAGTGAGGGGAGTGCTGATCTTTCAAACACCACCAGTGAGGGACCTTGTCTTGCTTTGTTTTGTTCAGTTCATTGTGTTTTCCGTTTTGTATTAGGAAATAGGGTTTTGGCCAGAATTAGTGATGTTCCTTTTTGTAACACAGATTCGGTTCTAAAGCATTTAATAGCAAAACCTCAGTATTTCCCTCAATTGCTGTCCTCTCACATTTATTTTCTACTGTTGCTTTTATATTTAGAGCAGAGCTCTATCAGAGTACCACGACAAAAGACTATCAAAACTATGAGCACTGAAGACTCATAAAAGAAAATTCAGGCTAGAGTCATATGCTATCAATACCATATCAAGTTGGCTTAATATCTCAAGATTCAGCTTTGCTCTCTTAGTAACATATTTGACACACTGATATCTTGCTCGTCCAGGACCACCAGAAAACCATTTGGTCAGAACCTTGTTGTGAATTGAAGGAACTTTCCTCCTCAATACAGCTTCAGCCACAGCATCAACTGAGTATAAATTGAGCTTAACTTCTCCACGGATAAGTCGCCACACATTAAGCACGATTCTGCCACCAACATGAACTCCACTGGCATGTGTTCGTCCCCATTCATCTTCAATTATTGAACTTTCTTGTACATCATCTGCACTAGATGTACCCGGAATGGCAGTTTCTGACATATCTTTTTCAGACGTTTCAGTACCATCAGAAGTAGTCCGAGAGTCAGATGGAGTGCGAGATAAACTATTAAGTAATCCTAAACCAAGATGCGAAGCCCTTTCTGCTAAAAAACCAAGAGAACCGCCTTGAATATCCCAACCCATCAGAATATCTGGATCATATGAAGACACAATCTTAATAAATTTTTTTAGCAAGTACTTTTCATCTGTGAAGACCAACACCTTGCAGCCTGATAGGCCCCCAAAATTTCTGCAAACAAATTTAAGAATAAGCATAGGTACCAATTTCACAAACACTTGCTAAGTTTGGAACTTGGAAGAGATACATAATTTCTAATTGAGGCAAATGCGAAGTCATTCCACTTTCACCATACCTCTGACAAGGTTCTAGTTTACAATGCAAAAGGACAATAATATCTACAATAGTGTCATTATCATTTTGAAAACCAAGAGCTACAACGTTGATGGCATCAAACCGGGGATCAGGTAAAAGTTCTCCTCTTGATTCTGCAAGAACCTGCCAGTATTGCAAGCAGGTCAGACCTATGTGTAACAAAGTTGACCGAGGTTCATTGAACAACTGACCAAACAGAAAACATAGTTCCAAAAGAAAATAAAAAAATCCACACTTTTTTGAGGGATTGAAAAATAGGAATCTGTACTTAAGCAAAAGATTTTGTTAGGGTCCAGTGTCCTATGCTGGTTTATTCTAGAAAGAAACACAAGGACTAAGGGTAGTTAATGTCAGTTTATGTTTTACATGTGTTGTCCTATTTTAAGTTGTTTTTAATTATTAGACAGTTTGAGACAGCTATGCTGTCAGTTATTAATGTTAGTCCTTTAAGTATTGTATGATCAGACCATGAAGGTATGACGAGTATTATTCAAACAAGATATCCTCTCCTTCTCTAGAGTTTAGATTCTGACTCTAGTCACTCTCTCTCTCCTCCCTTATCTTTCTCTTTCTCTTCTCTTCTCTTCCCCTTTCTTTCTGTCCTAACTCTCAAGATCTAACAGATTTTGATCTTTTCCTACAAGTATAAATCTAATTGAGTAAGAAATCCATAGTTTCCAATAAATATCACTAAAAAGCATTGAACAAGATATTGTAAAAAGCACTGTTACATTTCACCCAAAAAAAAAGGCACTGTTACAACAGATAAGTGATAAACTAGAAAATTATTAACCAAATAATACTCCCAAGAAAGAAACAGATAATATGGATGATAATTATCACCGTCATCACATAGGCACAATCAGTAACGGGAGAGGTCACTTGATACCCCAGTGGGAATTTTTGCACCAGTCACTTCCAAAAAAGAAAAGAAAAGAATATATTTTGTGAATTTTCATAATAATGTGATTGGCATCAGCTTTGGTTCTTTTAATTCTGCTGAGATTAGGGACAGTATCGGCATAATTCCTCTCCATGATTCTCTCATGAAAACATATATCATGGCCAATCAGTAACAGGAGAGGTCACTTGATACCAAAGTGGGAAGTTTTGTATCCGTCACTTCCAAAGAATATATTTTGTGAATATTCGTAATAATGTGATTGACATCAGTTTTGATTCTTTTGATTATGCTGAGATTAGGGACAGAGTATCAGCATAATTCCCCTCCATGATTCTCTCATGTAAACATATAATATGGCCAATCAGTAACGGGAGAGGTCACTTGATACCCCAGTGGGAATTTTTGTATCTGTCACTTCCAAAGAATAAATAGAATATATTTTGTGAATGTTCATAATAATGCGATTGGCATCAATTTTCATTCTTTTGATTCTGCTGAGATAACATGATTTTCTCATGTAAACATACATATAAGCATAGATATTCCTATCATTAATGTAAGGGCATTAACTCTTATATGTTCTTCCTTCCTTCCTTGATAATCACCAAAAACTTGACTCCAAATGCCTAATATGAAGTCTTCAACCTAAGTTCAACATGAAAATTCGCAAGACCCCTAACAACTACAAAAAAATATGCAAATACAACAGAATTAAGAAAAGCTTGATCTCTGATACCTCTATACTGAGTAACGTCAATTGCTGGCCACAGCCAATACTTGCAGGATCACGAAACCCAATTTGACTTAGGGGAGTAGACTTTGATTTCACATCAGGGCCTGAAATCTGAGAACCGTCTTGTGAGCCATCCAAGCATGTTTTAATTAGATTCATTTGTCCACCACTGATGGATGGAGTCTTCTTTTCAGAATCAACATCTTCGACATGTTTAGACATAAGACAAGGTCTGCTATTCCAATTAGGCAAATGCTTCTCCTTTTCATCGGTTTCTTGGAACATTTGATCTGGAAACCAAATTCAGCTAAATCCTAAGAGAAGAGGCCAGAGAACAACCCAAAATATGCTAAAAGATCTTTCAGATAGTTTCAATAACCCCAAAAAACATTTGCAATTTGAAATTTTGTTCTAATAAGAAAGCAATTGATCTTTCAGACATGAGAGCCAGCAAGATAACTTTTTATACTTTAATGTATTTCCAAACAGGTTCTAATTCCTTTTATTTGGCATGAACACATGATTTAACAAATACCTCTCTCATCACAAAGTAGCCATCTCTGAACACTATCCTCAGAAGGAGGCAAAATTTTGGGTTTCAATAAGCACAGATAAGAGCCATCATTTTGATAGTAAGTTGCAACACCCAAGACCTTCTTCCCTTTAGGATCAGGGGTACTATTGGCAACATGCTTGTTGCAAGTTTCCATCTCATTAGGGGAACCACTGGCAGAAGCAGGAATAACATCATCCAGAGCTTTCACTTCAACAAAAAGACAAATGTAATAGTAAGTTTAAGTTTCATCGATTAGGCAGCAGAATCAGGGTGGAGAGCACAAGAAGAAAATAAACAAACTAAGAAAAACGTATCTGTTATAAAGAGCCTAAGTTTAGAATATAAATTATGTTTACAAACTTACAGTTAGATGCTTCCAGGTTCAGGAGTTTATTTTCTGGGGAGGGGGGAAGCTGAGATTCAGTTAGTTCATCGACACTTTATGGACAACAAACAAACACTTGAAAACATAACTCTCCAGATCCAAGAGCAAAGAAGAGAGAAGCCGCAAACTTTTGCTACCCTACGAGTTTCTATCATAAAAGTGGACGATTCCACGTAGCCCTTTCAATGTTCCTATGTAAGCGCTAAAAGCCAAGCACCATCAGAATAGCAGGCTATATGCCCCACAAACGTATAAGGAAGAGCAAATGAATTAGCATAGTGAAATTAAATTCCAACTTCCGACAGAAAAGACACTACACAGATATCACAGGCAAAGGGAACCAGACAAGGTTGGCAAGAACAGATTACTTCAAGGATTCCTACCTGCCATGGCAGGAGTTAATCCCATGTGATTACCCATCATGTCATTGACAAAGGGTTCTATGCCAATAGTCTCACACAAACCCAAATTCTCTCTGGGTTTTTTCTCATCACTTTTTACACATTGCAGTACTTGAATGTCAGTTGCAGTATTCACACCCACAGCGTTCTCACATGACTTCATCTGACCATGTTGCTCATAAGATTTGCTTCCGTCAATCCTAAACATTCTACCACTGGAAACCCCGGAGTAATCAGAAGAACTAGTAGAGTGAAACTTGTTCAGCTCAGAGAGAGTTGGTCCACCATAACTGCCAATTACAAGGGGTGATTTCCTAGACACTACATCATGTTTGCTCATTTTCAAAACACAGCTCTTCTGGACTTCTGTTTCTCCTTCATCAGTCGTCAGCTTCTCATCCCCATCAAAAAGTAGTTTTTTAGTTATTTCAGATTCACGGTCAGTTTGCTCAACTCGATAACATCTCTTTCTCCTCATCAAGTCCCGCACAGAGCAATTATCCAGTGTATCTACTTCTTTTAAGTCTGAAGCACCTTTATTCCCATTCTTCACGCCATTATCTTTCTCATTTCTAGCCAAATAAACCAAGTCAACACATTCTCCAGTTTCCCTTTCAGATGGGCAACATGTAAGCTAGCACGTTCAAAATTGTTGCAGGTCATTGAAAATGGCAAAGATCCCCATACCTTATTACTGTTATCTTTGCTATAAGTATCTGCTCTGGTATTTTGCAGTATACAGTATTTGGAAGAACAATTGGATTCACCTTTTTCGTCCATTGCAAATGAAATTCCAGCTGAACCACCACTTGGACTTGAAGATTCATCATCAGCAGAACCATCAACTTTGCCGCTTGACAAGTTGCGAGCCACTTCAGGAGATCCAGTGCTTCCTTATCTGCAGCCTCTAAAAACAAGAAATGTAAATCTGCATGAGGTCCTTCAGAAAGAAGTTCACTTCTGAATAAATACCATTTATATATCTATTTATAAAATAAAAACGGTAACAACCATGAGACCTTTTCAAACTTGTGTGCAACGCATGAGACCCATACTAGGTTTGTAATAAAAGAGATAGTCAATATTGAATAATGCCATAATAAATCTGATAGTCCCTTTAGCTTCATTGGGTTATATTTCTATAGTTTCATTTATTTGAGGGAACATAAGAAAAAAGAGCAAACACACTTATCCAATTTCTGAGAAGGTTCTCACAAGAATTTTGATTACTCACTATAAGAAATAAGTAAATATTTGGAACAAAATAATAACAACTAAAGTTGGCACAGAAAACATTACTTTTCATAGTGCTAGTCCAAGGATGTTTCCATCATTAAACAAATTATTGGAGTAACTTCATCAAATTCAATTAGGAATGTCAAATATATTACTCAGTCAATATTACATGTCCAGATTTATTGACGGGCAGCACATGCATGGGTCTAGACAAAAATCTGCACCACTTTTGTGATTAGAATCAGTGCAATTAGTAAATGCAGTACCAGATTTAAAGAGATTCAAGAGTAAGAATCTTCACAAAATCTCATGAAAATTTGGTATTCATTAAAAAAAATTGGGAAGAAAATAATGCCTTTATGCCCTGTGTTTCAATCATCTCAGTTGATTGCATTTCATCAACAGTCAACAATTTGAGATTTGCCTCAGTCCCTTCTTTCATGCAATTTGGCATCATTGCATAGTGAAGCCGTGGGTGGTGATGCTGAACCTATTATGTCTGTTTCTCTGTCAATAATTTAAAATTTGCAGCTAGTGTTGTTAGTCAAAACATGTAAGAGAATGCATGCCCTTGAGCTGAAAATGGCTTCATACAAACCTCAACTCCTCAAAGGAAGTAAAAAGATGCAAAGCTTTCAGCTTCACACACATTTCAAAAAACTTTTTCTCAAAGTCAAGACCAGCAGAAAGACTTCTTATAACAACTTCTGGCTGGCAATGCTTCCCAGGATAACAGGAGTACAGTATCCTCATAAATCCCAGTCCTTTCCTGCTGCTCCTGAAACACATGGAGCAATTAATTAGTTCATTGTCAGACAGTATAAAACTTGTAAAGTGAACTAACAAAGACAGATGGATATGTTACCTTCCAGATTGGTGCAAGAGACTGAACCATTTGCACATCTGATCGGGTTTGTGAAAGGATGAATACATTTTAAACTGCTGATTAAAGAATCTCTGTCAAACCAAATTATTTCAATAACTTATAGCAAAAAAGCCATACATGAGATAAATTTATGATTTAATATGTTTGGGCTAGTATAAGATAACCATCCACAGAAGCATCCCCCTCCAGTTCACATGTGCTTTGACGTTTAGGACAATGAACCTCGTGATTTGATGAAGCATCCACTTCAGTGGGAAGTTGCCACATCCAATCAGATGAGACCATAGATGATGTCCACACTGCTGACCCTAAACACGCATCACCATCTGTATCAGCCTAAAAATATTATGTCATTGAATTATAAATATCCATTAGAGACATAAGTATAAATGAATTTGGTCAGTTAAAATGAAAACTCTAGAGAATTAGGAAATTTTAAGACACGCAAGTCAACTCACCCCTGTCTGTTGACTATTGAAAATCAATTTCTTCTCAGAAGAATCTGGCATAGGATGGCGGAACTTCATCTTTAACAAGTGCAGATGACCCATGCCATACAAGTTATAGTCAACCTAACAAAGAAAGAGAGATTACGTCATTACAATCCCCTTCTTAATCTTATTTTTAATTACTAAAGGGAGACAGATAATAGTTCTTAAATTTAAAGATTTAAGTAACTACCCCCTAAAAATATCTTTCCAATTTTTACTTTAAAAGTTTACATATTAGAGATACCACAAGACCAAACCCATGCATGAGGATGTGTTAGCATAAGAATATCTATAACAACATCCAAGCACATTGCTCACAAGACGGTTGCTGTACATTACAGACTCACCCACGCTATTCCCAACATATAAATATGGAAAAGCAAAAATAATATTGGATCAACTGAATTCAGCAGGTATCTACAACCAGATGCTTGTGTCTACGTAAGTCAGCAAATGCACACACTAAACTAGAAAATCACTTCATCTTGTTCACTTAATGCAACATAATACAGCGTGAATAGTTCATATAGAGATACATACCAGAAACTGAAGAATGAAGGGAATATGTGATTCATAGGGCTGTAAGCTTTTCCCGAGAACAGCACCAGCCTGAAAAAGGTGTGTCATTATGAAAGCTTAATCCTCACTGCATTATATTGAACTATATCTCAAGAAAGAAATTACTCTGATCAAACTGTACCAATAGTAGATTAGCAGCACGGGAGACATCTTGTGGATAATATCTTGAAAAATTTGTGAAGGTTTACAATAATTAAAGCATGTTATCAGTTTAGCTTTTACCTACCATCAGATATGAGTGTATGTGTTACTGCACGTGTTATGACTTATGACACAAGGGGGGGAAAAAAACAAGACAGAAAAAATGTAAATAATTGGGATACAGGTATATCTTCACAAATAACTCCTCTGATGAATGATAACCATAGAATCTCCTTGCTCTTACAAGGCTGCAGCCATGTACATGTTGCCTCGTCAAACCACTGCTGCCTTTTAGCTGTTTAAGTTGAAGAAAAGGTTACTAAATCCCCATCTGTAATATGAAAACTATAACTATGGCCACATAATATAATATAATAGAATGGTCAAACTCATCTAATGTGATCAAAGATACCTTCAATGCTTTCTCAAGAGATGCAGATACCTTATACGTGTACACATCTGCTGTGCAATATCAAGAAAGACCCATCCCAAGTTATTGAGCTTCTCGAACAAAATGTAATATATTTCAACGGCATGAATACTGATAAGAATTTAACTAATCAAAAACATCATCAGGAATGTCTGATATTGTTCAGCACTTCCAACCTAATAATGATGTTATCACATCATATACGAACACAACGTACTGTCGTTTATCAGAAATTCAGAAGGATGAAATAAAGTAAGTTTAATCTTAAGATGCCAACAAGGGCTTGAGAAAAAATGTCCTGCATAACTTAAGAAATGCGCTTAAAAAAAATTAATTAAAAAAAACTAATTCTAAACTTTCTCTTACCGTCTTGATCTGACTGAGGAGGTATATCAGCACATGGCACATACATGTAGGGCAAAGCCTACAGAGCATAATATGGATATTTCAGCAGTGATCTTAAATTAGGAAAAAAAAAGAAAAAGTAAATTTAACGATATTGAACAACTGAATTAACCAAAAGAAAGAAAGAGCGTCAAAAGAATATAGTTTCAATAATAATGTATTTATGATAATCACAATGTTTGCTACCACTTGCACGGATTGTT
Organism: Neltuma alba; assembly: GCF_004799145.2. NCBI lineage: Eukaryota > Viridiplantae > Streptophyta > Magnoliopsida > Fabales > Fabaceae > Neltuma > Neltuma alba. The sequence continues at coordinate 47,299 of NW_021637665.1, read as the reverse complement.
AATCACTGAACTTTACAACCTCAGATAGCAATCTCTTACCCGATGTATATGCAAACAAGTTTTCTGCCCAGCTGGAGTAGAACCATATATTCTTACAACAGGAACCTCATTCACTTTCCCACCTTGATGTATTAAAAAAAAAAAACAATGGATGAAGGATGAGTGAGAAAACACAAGTTCTATTGCCTCTGAACTAACCGAAGCTACGAAATAAAATGACTTATTCATAACATGAAATTATAGAACGACCGAAAAAACCATGTAGCTTTCAGTGCAGAAGTAAAACCCAGAGAAAAATGTTCTTCAGCTGTTCGTGACTGATATTACTTATTGCCTAAACCGCGCCATTCATTTCGCTTAAGCGTCCCTTCGGAAGCCCAAATTCTCGTTCCCAAGCTAATTGCGTGGGACTAGGTTGCAAATGAGTTAAAGACACTAGAACTGACAATTACAGACCTGTTATGGGTACATGAACCGAATCTCATACCATGGAAACTGCTGTAACAGATATCCAGGCCTGGAATTGGCGGTGCCATGTAGTAGTCGAGGGACACAATCCGAATACTGAACATTTTCCAATCACTCTGCGAGTCTGCCATCGATTTTTCTGCACCTTTGCCGAATCCAAATCAACAGGGGTGAAAATTATACGTAAAAAGGGAACCGGGCGGCAAGAAGTTAGCTGAGAGGTGTACGGATCGTCGACGCGGCCTGGCTCTTCGATCGGTTAGGTTTGGCGGGAGACCGACCTTCCTTTTAAATAGACGGCTTTTTAACCCGCTGGACAGAGTTGTTTTTTCACGAGCCGGAGGCAGGTTGTTTTTTATCAGATGGATATTTCTTTTACGACCTGGACACACTTTTTTTTGCAGCGGAGCATACTTTTTCTCATCAGCTGGAAACAGAGTTTTTTTTACCAGCGGAAAACATATTCTTTGACCAGTTGGAAATTAATACTCCTCCTCTCCCAAATATAACTTGACTTAAGAGGCTAGTTTTTCACTTAATCAGGAAAATGTTTACGTAGAAACAAAATCATAATTTTAAAAATAATTTTATAACATATAAAATAAATATGTGAAAAAAAATTTAGTAAAAAGGTGCTTTTCAATTATGCCAAACACTCCTCACATCTCAAACATAAAATAACCTACTCGCTCTTATTGTGAATATAAAGTTTGCGTGAATATATATAATACGTAAAGGTTCTTTGCTAATATGTATAATTGAAAAAAAAACGTAAGTATATTGATCATTGGTAATTAATGTATAAAAATTTATAATGCTTTTTAAAAATAATTCTATTATTCCTGTTCAAAAAAATAATTCTATTATTGAATGATTAAAATTGCACCCACACGAACAAAAATGCCCCCAGTAAATAGAGTGTTGTGAAAAAGAAAAATTTAACGTGGGAAATAAAAAAATAACTTTATATTTAAGAACAGACTAAAATTTTCGAAAATTCTCATATCTAAGACATAGAATAATTAAAAGTAACTAATCGATTCTAGTCAGTAGGCCAATCAATTACGTTTTCTTTTCCATCTATGTTTTTAATCAATGAATATACTGGTTGGCAAAAAAAAAAATATCAATGAATATGTTGGTCAGCCCATGTTTTAAGAAAACGTGATAAAGGTAAAAAGCTCTGTCCTTAGCTAACTTCTGGAATCGATATCTTTTGCGAATTTATCTTCTGAGGATCTGCAACTCCGCAAGCAAGCATCTCAGCGGTGGGGTCTGTCTCGTGCACTCCCCCCCCCCCCCCCCAAAAAAAATCAATTCTTTTCCATTCTGGTTCCTGCATCGTCTTCTTTTCAAGAGTATTACTATATTAATAAAGCCATGATTAGTTCAAAAGCGAGATATTTTTTTATAAAACAGAGCATCATTTTATTGCATGCACACACAAGACAAATAAATTTTACACAACACATACAACATAAATACTGCAGATAAAAAAAAAATGTCAGGACAGAAAAAGGCCGTGAACGCTAGAATGCATCTGGTGCAGTAAGACAACCAAAGCATTCGATAGATGCAGGAACATATTCGCTGTAAACCGCGAGCCATCAGATCGATACGCTGTTCGGAATTCCCATGGCGGTTAGTCCACTTTCACTAGTAGGAAAAAGTAAAGTGTATGGAAGCTTAGTTGGGCCAACTCTGTTTCTTAGTCTCTCATCATTATTCATTCTGGTGATCATCCCCTCAATTTCCTCAAGCCTCCTTCTAAACTTGTCAAAGGCCTCCAGTGGTTCTAGATCAGCTGTCCAGTTAGCCGTATCTCTTCGTCCAAGGTAAACCTCATCAGAAGAATGCCTGGACAGGATTTCTATAAGTGAAATGCCAAGAAGAGTTTGAAACTGTGCTGTGATTGTTTTCAAGAAAACCTTATCAGGGTTTGTCACAAGCTCATCATACTCTGGAGTACCCTTTTCAGGCATGAACCGCCGGCTTAAAGATGGACGATTCGGGTTATAGCCTGCATAAGGGTACTGTCCAAAGTTGATTGCAGCATGGAGAGCTGAAGCAGTCCATATAATGATAGTGCAAGTCTCAATCAAGTCTTCGCGAGTCTGCATTAAAGGCCACCAAGGGGCATCTTTCTTGTCCCCATGACCAACCTCTTTTATTTCCTTCCACCAAGACTGGAGTTCTGAGTCCCTACTAACTGTGTCGTCTGTCTTGTAGTAAAAGGAGCAATAGTCTCTGACCCATGTCTTAATAGCAAACCAAACCTCAAGTCCATCAACAGCATAAGGATAATCCTCAATTAGTAGCCGAAGACCATAGGGGCAACGTGGATCTTCAACCGCCATTCCTCTGAAAGAAGCAAACAAATCAGTTTACCATTGTTTCACACCAAAAAGCTTTTCCTAGTTTAGTTGCAATAAAAAATGAAAGAAGTCAAGGCCAAATAACTGGAATTAAAAGCTATAAATCTTTCAGTGACTGCCCTGAGCGTGTAAGCTTCACCTCTTAAGAAGATCTGTAGGAAGAGCTTGATCAGGGAAAGTCCAATTCTTATAAATTACGGATGACATCTCCATAGAATACTTTGATGGAAAAACCGTCGTCTCAAGAATACCACCCGCATTGATAAGGATCTGTCGTGCAAGTGCATTTATATTCATGGTGTCACGGAAATGAGGAAGTAGTAATTTATGAATCGGGTGAAGCACGCTAAGCTGCCTGTTTGTAGCTATAACAAATGGCTCAATTGTTGCATGAGTCCTTAACCTGCGTCTCATCATTAAAAGGATCCCATTAGTTAATTTCGAAACCAGACTAGATAGATATAGTGCACTTTATATATTTACTCCATTTGATTGAGTTATACCAGTGACTAATAAGTTGATGATATCCGGAGTCATTTACTCCCACGTAGGCTTTAGCTAAACTCCAGATAGAATGTTCAACGCCTTCTTCTGCAGGCACGTAAACTTTACTAATGGCGCCATACTGATCTCCATCAGGATGTGGCAAACTCAATTCTATGGCCAGTGGCTTTAAAGTTCCAATGTCTTGCAAGAAAAGGATTGTCCGGCTGGCATAGGCTTTTGTAGAAGTAGAGTTTATCCTCCTCAAATACGGATACAGTGCATCGTGATAGTCCAATATGAACAGCTTCTTTTTCCTGATCGCCTGTTGAACAAAACAGAAATCAATAGTTTGATTCACGTTAAAAAAATGACTCAACCTTATTGAACGTAGGCACCTTAAAATGAGTTGGCCACAACAAGATGTTACAAAATTTTTCACGTTAAGGGTTATTGTAAAACCCAACCTTACTGAACCGAGACACCTTACCTCATCTACAGTGAGCCCATCCATATTAATCTCTAATTGTTCTCTGGTTATTGTGCTATTTTGTTCACCATAGACTATAGGATCTAGCTTGCTCGTTGGTGGGAACTCCTGCCATTGATTTAGAATAATTATGAGAAGGGAAAAAAAATGCTCAATCAGGCCATTAAGCCTATCCAGCTCAGGAAAAGAGAATATGACTTTCCAAAGATCCTATTTTTCAGCTAAATTTTATCATCTACAATCAAGTATTGTATCTTGGGCTTACTTGGAGACATTGGATCACGACAGGGTTTACACCAGCTAACATCTCTCTCGCAAATTCTTCATCAGTCCTCCATGCAAACTTGTCCTCTAGTCCAAATTGAAAGCAAAAATATTTAATCAAAATGGTTTAGAAAATACACAAGTTTCTCATGTTCTTGACTACAAAACAACACATTGAATTACAATAGCAATGTAAATTGTCTATGGGTCAAGAATAAACCTTTAATAACGTGTGGCGTGGGAAACTTGAGCACTGGTTCACCATCAGTTCTGAGAATTTCCTTGAGCATCTCTGCATGGATGTTATCCCTTATATCCTTGAGCACACCTTCTGGAACCTTAATCCCACCTTCGTAGAGTTTAAACACATGCTCAAAACTGTCAAATTCATCGGGGGTACTGTCAAATACCGATTCCAGCTCAGGTTTGAGAACCTGAACTACGGATTTCAGGGCATATGTGAGAAAGTCTGCCATTTTCAAGTGACCAAATCTTTCATCCCTTGGAACATAAATGTTTAAACTCATGACAAGCTTCAACCTACTTTCAGAATTGGGATCTGCAAAGATTACAAGATAAATTAACAGCACCTCACTATGATATTTGCTGAAGTCGAAGAAAGAAAGTTGAAGTTCGTGACTAATTGATGGCATATGAATCCGCCCGCGTTATGGAGATATGTAATCATTACTTCACATGAAAAATTACCAAACCTTTGTTATAGCGAACATGTCATTTATTTGAGCTTTAAAAAAAAAAAAAAAAAGAACATGTCATTTCTGGAATTTCATATTATCACGACTCTCTTTATTTTCCAATGCCCAGAACACGTGGACAAAGAAAAGAAAATACTAGATTTTCCCACTTAAATTATTCAGCATAACAGACTTGAATGAATAACGAAATAACAAGCTCCCAACACCCTAACCTGACTTTGAGGGAGGTCTGCCAGTTCTTCCTCTTCGAGGGTATGGATATTTACTGCAACCTCCAAGAACAGGGCGAGCATAGTTCGGACTCTTATCAGGATCGCCCAAATCATTGTAGAACGCATAGTCATAGACTCTGTCCCATTCTTGGAGCTCCCCTCTCCCATCACCTCTTAAATTCTTCAGTTCTTCTTCTCTGTACTTGAGCAAAGGCACTGGTGTCTCACTTGGAAGGTATGCCTGCAATATACAAGTAATTATGTCCCTTTTAGCGCACAGTTCTCAGACACTTCTGTCAATTCTGAGAATAAGTGAACTAAGGTGTTGAAAATGGTGAGTCTTGCTCAAGTGCTTGTTGTTGGGGTTGGGCAATACCTTGTTGCTGAAGAAAACACGATCATTCTTATATTTATGCGCAGGGTATACCCAAGAGTTGCAAACAAAGTGGATGTCACCTTGTCCTGGAACATTTTCAAGAGTGAGAGTTTTGAGGTAGAACTCACTGTGGTGATTATTCTTTATGAGAAATGCTCCTGGGATTCCTATATCCTCATCCCACTCAAACGTGACCTTGAATGTTGATTCACCAGTAGTCACGAGTGTGCCCGTGGTGATCCAGTTTTCTAGATACGCAGGCTTCCCAACTTTTCCTCTCAAGTCATTTCCTGCAAACATCAAACATTTTAAATTGGCCAGCAAAGCAACGTCTTCAATCCGGAGGATTCTATTTATAAATTTTAAATTTAAAAAATTCTATTTATAAATTTTAAATTAAAAAAACATATGTGGTCAATGTTATAAACTTCAATTTAAAATTTATCTTAATATTTAATACATTTTTTCTATTTTTATTTTTAATTATTTATTTTCTTTTTTTATATTGTACTCTCTCTTATTATTATCACATTTCTCCACGTATTTTTTTATCTTTTTTCTTATTTATTATAAAAATATATTTAGAAATAAAATTATATTTTTAATCTATTTATTACTTATAACTAATTTTAACTAACAGTTTATTATCTGTAAATTAATTATTTAAATTTCATAATAAGAAACAAAACGATTGTTATTTTATCGTTTCCCTCTTGCACTCGTTATTCCTCTGGGCTACCGCAGCCCATAGTCCATAGAGCAGGAGAATCTTGTAAGCACGGACAGGCGTCGTATTACTACTACTATCTCCTGTTTTAATTATAAGAGCCAGTTGATTAATTTGAGGAGGTTAAGGAAATAAGTTGAGTTAGTTATTTGTCCTAAATAGGTGTTGTCTTTCCTAAAATATCCTTACTAATCAAGTGTATTGACTGAAACTATTATTGTTAAAAAAGCTACTTTGAAAAAAAAATGTATAAATATAAGAGACAAAGTGGATTGAGGTCTTATATTAAGGACAAAAATAAAAGTCAAACAGGATCTCATATTAAGGACCGGAGGTAGTATTATTTATATCAGCGCATGTGTCATGCCAAGCTTGAGCAAAGCATGTTCATCTTTTTTCCCCCCTAATTTTACTTATAGATCTGATATTTTATATGAAAAGTTTAAAATTTTAAATATATTATCCTTGTTTTTTTAACTCTGTCGGCAATTTTTTTCTTATATATTTTACAATTTATAATAAGAATGTCAAATTTTTAAATATACTATTCTTAAGCTTCAATAGCCACGGGAATTTCAAGCGAAGAAAACTAAACTGACGTCAACTGTGAGGTTTTTCAAACAATTATTTAAGACTGGGCAGAGAACGAATGACAGGTTGGCATGGCAAGAGGAAGTAGAAGAAGCTGCAGGGAACTGTAAATCGCGCGAGCACTAGACAGGGAAGGTTAGGAGCTGAAAACACCACCCATGCATTTAAGAGGCTCGGTTATCAGCGCATAAGAAGCAGAAGCAATCCTGTTCAATTGACGGGTCGGCCACAAAAGTCACTATCCCAGTTCTTATCCATATTCTCATTACATCTATCAAAATGGTAGGCGTCAAACATACTGGGAGTGGCATGAAGTCCAGGCACCGCAGTTGAGATGGGAGCATCTAAGGATGTAATTTAATCTTGTTTTTAATGAAGCTTTTGCAGTTTATTTTTTGATTGAGTTTTTGTAACTTCTCATGACTTCTGTGCTCATAACGTATTGATCGAACATTAATAGTTATGTTTAGTTCTCATAATCAATTAGATTATAGACTATATGTAGATAGATGTAACGAGATGGTTATGAACATAATATTTTTTATTTTCATGTTAACAATAAATAATTTTCGTCGCATCATTTTATTTCTAAAAAATCTCTGCTTTATATTTTGTGACAATTTACGTGCGTCATGTAGTTAAGATTCACATAAGCTCTAATTAATATCTGTAATTGAGGGGGAAAAACAAAAACCTAATAGAAAACTATAAAAAAATCTAATTAAAAATAAGGTTGTACTATAAAATCAACGAACCAATTTTTTGTTGTTTTTTTAATGAAAAAGAGAGAGAGACTAATAGAAGAATCTATCAACCGAGGCACTAGATCCTTGGAGCATCCCATGGCTCTTAAAACAGGCCATGTTAATGGAGGGAGAGTTTGCTCTATCAGTTTTCTGATCAATGCCCTACTGTTATCCTAACTTAATGCGCAAACACAGAGAGAGGGGGGGAGAGAGAGAGCATGAATTAAATTGTAAAGCATGAGGGTAAAGGCCAGTCCTCTTGTGGTGATCTCGCTTAGCTTATGACTCAAGTCATTAATGTGTTTGTAATTAAGAGGAAAAGAAAAAAGCAGGAGGCGGGCGAAGAGAGGAAATGCAGGAAATGGAGGAACTGACCCGGTTGAAGGTGAAGAGCGCTGATTAAGCGAAGAGAGACTCGTTTGCCCAGGAACTCGTGGAGATCATCCAGAAAGGAGGCATTGAAGTCGTTCAAGTCCAACACATTCTTCTTCGCCAGCACCACCCTCCCTCTTATGATGTTCTTATCCCTGCGCTTGCCGCAGATGCCTTTCACCACCTTCCCAATTACCTCAAACATATCTTCCCGCTCTCTCTAATCGATTAGCTCCAACCAAAAGCAGCGTAGTAATAACAAGTGACATTGGTGTCTCTGCTGCTGCTGGCACACACATATATATACGGCTGGCCACCAATAAGAGCTAACGTACTCCACACCCTGTTTCGTCCACACCACTGTGAGGCTTCCATTACTTCTCATATGACCCACGTGCGTAAACTCTTCAATTGTTGTCGTGTTTCCTTCTTCTTCCCGGGAATTAATTTCCCCCGGTTTAGGTGGTGGCCAACGTGGAACCTTTGCGACCCTTAATTGTTGTCATGGGCTCTACTCTTGTAATCCCTTTCCCATTCACCATCTCGTCTTCCTCCTCGTCTCCAAAAACGCCAGCCACGTGGTCAGGTCCCACAGGCTTAATAGGACAGATCAAAGTCTAATGGGTTGGCAGGGAAATAAATTCTCGCTGGACTATTTACAGATCAGCAGCGAAATCTGTCACCTCGAAGTGTAAGATTTTTGGTCCTATACAAGGCAATTTTACTCCAACTTAAAAAAGGCGAGGTAAAAAAACACATACGTGATGGGCTCATCAACTAGAAAATTACACTACACTGACTACAAAACTTAAGCCCAAAACAGAAACACAAACAACCAAAAAAGAAATAGAGGGCTTAAATATATATATATACTCTTCCAGTCCTCAATATAGGATCCAATTATTGAGTTGGTTTTGGTTCTAAATATAAGACTCATTTCTCATATTTATTAATGTTCTCTAAATTATCCATATGGATACTCTCTCAACTATAATCAAGTAGAAGAGGAAGAGAGGGTATTAAGAAAAATAATTATGGTATTTTAAGAAAAACGTGTCACATTTTCTATAATTAACTAACTTGCCTAACTTCCTTAATCTAATCAAATTAGTTAAATAAGTCTCATATTAAGGATCGGAGGAGTATATATTATCGTTTAGACTTTAGACTTTTCTTTATTTCTTTATTGACTGGTACTAAAAAAAAATATGGTAGTTTTGAGATGCTTAAACTTTAATCATCAAACAAATTTTTAATGAGGAGGGTGCCGAGACCGGCGGAGTGAATGCTGCGCGAGGAAAATGAAATGCTTGCCGAGAAAGTCGAGCCTTTTGCGTTCATTTTCTCACTAATGACGAGGTGTTAAGGAGGATCGAAGTATAAGACTCTTAGAAGGAAAAACAAATAATCAAATCGGCTCGTCTTTTCCAATCATTTTTTTGGGGTGAATATCATTTTCCATAACAAAGTCATGCAATACATCGACCTGGCTCGTCTAACTCAGATTTGAAATCTGAGCTAGAGCTACGAGGAGCAAGCACGCGTCGGGTTCCGATACATGAATGGGTTGACTTGTTTACTCTGCAAAAATCGAATTATGAGAACCTTGATAAAAATTTGACTCAAGATATGTAGCCTAAAAACAATGTTTTTTTCAGTTTAAATAAAAGAGGGAAAATAAAAAAAAATACTTCTAAAATTTCAAAATCTCAAATCATAAACAATTACAAAAAAGTGTTGTTATTTATTTTTTAAATATTGCCTATTATTATTAAAGTGTAGTAAATAAGAGTGATCATCCTGAAAAAGAAAGCAATGGAAGCAGCCCACATGACGCATCGGAAGATCCGTTCACGTCATCTAGTTGCGTTTTTGACTTTTCGTAAGGCCTTTTCTTCTCGCAACCGTAACGTGATTGACAACATTTAAAAAATAAACAACAACATATTTTTATAGTTATTTTTAATTTAAGATTTTAAAATTTTAGAAGTATTTTTTTTAAAATTTTTCTTTGGGAAAAAACATGATCCGAAAAATTATGCAAATCACCTCAAATCGAACATGTATTGGCAATCTAATTATTCATGCTTTGTTGGATCTTAAATACAGGCAATTCAATCCGTGCAAATAAGTCCATGCAGAATACAGTGCTGATTATTTTTTCTTACCTATTTAATGCTCCCTAATATAACAACGTAAACATTGTTTTTATTACAAAGCAAACGAAAATTCAGTGAGAGCGGAGGTTCCTGACAACAACAGGAGAACCGAGGAGGTGTATGCGTAAGTAAAGCGTTCATCTAAAGGCTAAACATTATTTTTATTATATTTGAATTATTTCCAGATAATTTTTAACAACTATTTATAACCACTGAGAATTAGCCATTTGCTTGAGGTTATGGTGCAAATGGGAATATGGACCACCCTGTGTTTTTGGGTACAAATGGCCCACTCTGTTAGCTTTGTCAATGATGGTTGGTCAGAGCTTGGGCCCCCATTCCATTCCAAGGCAAATTCATAGAATTTTCTTTTTTTGGGTAATCAGTTGTAGCGTTGGAAAGGAAATCGGGCTTATAGCATCATCCTATTTATGTCTTTTTCCTCCCTGGCTGGAAGGATGAGTTTTGATGATTGGCTCCAAAATAGAAAATAGACAAAGCCAAGAAAAAAGTCCTCATTTAAAATTTTATTTTGATTTGGGTTATCTCCACCACTAAAACTTTCGATGGGAGATACAGGTTGAAAGCCCTTTATCGGCTGAGCTCACAAGAGTCCAAGTCAACTGGATTCTCTCCTGTCTTTGTTGTCGTTTTTTTCCCTGAAAATTGAAAAAGGAGGAAGAAGAACCATCATCGAAGCTCGTGGGGTACAGTTTGAGAAGCGAGCTTTATTGTGTATGGCGTTTTCCCTTTTGTAGAGTTCAGATTCATTTACTTCCCGCAGTTATGTTTTTCCTCAGGCTCATGGTGCAAGTTGAGGTTTTACCCGTTATTGCATCTAAGCTGAGGCCAGCGAGAAGGATGTACTCACACGGCGAGCTTCAATAGCCACGGGAATTTCACGTGAAGAAAACTAAACTGACGTGAACTGTGAGGTTTTTCAAACAATTATTTAAGACTGGGCAGAATACAAACGACAGGTTGGCGTGGCAAGAGGAAGAAGAAGAAGAAGCTGCAAGGAACTGTAAATCGCGCGAGCACTAGATAGGGACGGTTAGGAGCTGAAAACACAACCCATGGTTTCTCACGTGGTTTTACATAACATTGGTGAAGCCAAAATTTTCAACCATCCTAGTTTGTCTTCAAAACATACACTTGGAAAAAAAAAATTACACTTAGAATGTTACGACATGAGTTCAGAACTCAAATCTTCACAGGAAAAATATGGCCGTTGATCAAAATACAAGATTTCCCCAATGATCGGAATGAGCTATAGGGCCAAGAAGAAAGCTATTAAAGCAGGCATATGCCCATCCCATTATATTGATTTATTTAATTACATATTCCGCATTCCAAAGTAGGAGAGAATCTCAATTTATATTCCAAGGAAGGACTAGGAATGTCCTCCTTGCCTCTCCCACTGTAGGTCCGCAGAAAACTCAGAAAGTGCAGCCCGAGGATCACCATTTGAAATAGACAGGTAATATTGAGCAGTTTCACCATCAACTTGCATGCTTCTCCTCAATGAATCAATCACCCTTCTCTTGCCTTCCACCATGGACATTCTGTTGCCTTCGTCCAAGGACATTCTGTCCGATAGATATCTACAACTATCGTCTGGTACATCATCTGGGTATATTACTGCTACTTCTCTTTTTGAATGGTCATCCATCTGAATGTAGCATGTTCTGTTAATAAGAATATCAGGATTGCTCACAGGAATTAATAGCCTCTCCCTCGAATATATTCCATGATCACTCATCATGTTGTTCAGACGTTTTATGTCCATAACCTATCAAAACATGAAAATTAGCCTCACCAAAAAAGAAACTTCAACGCAGTTCAACAATTAAAACAAGATTCCCCGTCAAGCAGGAAAGCACATACCAAGGAAGAGAAAGTCCACAACAAAATGGTAAGAAAATTACAATATTGCAAATATCCGTACACTCAGCTATAACCGTACAATGGCCTTGTGTTAACCAAGAAGCGAACAGGAAGGACGGCATCAACTGCATTCAATGCATTTTAGTATGATTTGACCCCAATAGTCCACTTCCTCTTGGCTACATACTTTATACTTGAACAAATGCTGTCTTTCCCAGTCTAGGTCACTCATACACTTAAAAAGTTGCATCAAAATGACCTGTTATTTGAAGACCTAACAAAAGAAAACTAGCATTCAGGAAGCTCTGTGTCTTTATCATGCAAAATTCTTCAATACACAGAAGAAAACATGGTGGGCCGGGTTAAGTTTCTGGAGAGAGCGTAATTCCACTTTCTAGATATGATGGAGTAGCTATTAGAGCTAAAAGCCGCAAACAGCGATTCAGACGTACCTGAACCGAGTATCTGACGGCAAGACTGGTAACGGTATCCACACGCACAATCCGATGGGAAATCGCAAACTTTCCCAAACCATTGTCTCTCCAAAAGCTTCCAGACACAGGATTTCCGACCACACCCTTCAATTTCCAAGGCGATGAGAAATTTCTGATCACCATATCCCTCTCGGAGGCCACCGAGTTCCAGACTCGGCAGACGCATCTCGCCCGGAAGAGAGCCGAAATTGGAAGTTTTTCGAATATAATTCGGAGGATGTCCCTGCAAGCAAGCGCCGGGAAAACATAATCCATCGATAAAATTATAGTAGGAGAGCCAAGGGAGAGGGAGGAGATCGGCTTGGGCTCTCTTCGGAGGATGATAACGAGCTCAACGACAGACGAAAATTCATCAAACGCGTGAGAACGTCGTCGCTGCCTTCATTACAACTGCTTCCCATTTGGGCGGCGTATGGGTGAAGAGACAAGAATCGGCCTGACGTGGGGCACTTGGGTCCCGCAAGAAACAAGTTTATTTTAAAATAAAAAAATACTCCTCCGGTCCTAATTATAAGACCCAATTGACTTATTTGAGGAAATTAAGGAAGTAAGTTAAGTTGGTTATTTATAATAAATAAGTGTTGTTATTCCTAAAATATCCTTGCTAATTAAGTATATTGGCTAAAACTATCATTATTAGAAGGATTATCTTGGAAAAAAATGCATAAATATAAGAGACAAAATGGATTGGGTCTTATAATTAGGACCAAATAAAAAGTCAAATTGGGTCTTATAATAAGGACCGGAGGAGTACTATGTTAATTTTCTAAATCCTAATACATGCAGAAAAGAAACATGAAAGAATTACAATGCAGCCTACAAAAAATATTAAAAAGTTTTATTAGTAATGATAAGTTTTAAAATAAAACTTAATAATCTCTAAAATTTGTCTTGAAAATTTTTTTCTTGAGATCTCGTCATAATCTTCCCAAAAAACATCCATCCATTTTTGGTTAAATAAAATTTTGTTTGACTTTTATTTTTATTTTAGTTATAAGGCTCCAATCCACTTTATCTTTCATATTTATATATATATTTCAAAATAATCCTTCTAATAATGATAGTTCTAGCTGATAAATTTGGTCAGTAAGGATATTTTAGAAAAGACAACACATATTTATTACAAATAACTAACTTAACTTATTGTCTTAATCTCTTTAAAATAGTCAACCAACTCTTATAACTAGTATTTATTACCAGCATTTTCTAATCGTCATTATTATTTAATAGCATTATCTGTTAATTAGGAATACAAAAAATATTGTTCATTCACAAAGTAATTTTTATTATAATCTATGTACCAAATATTAAAGCTAAAACGTTACATGTCAAAAGAGCAAATTTAAACATAATGAAAAGGGGTAATTAATCTGTAAGTCCTTATAGTTTTAACTGATTTTGAATCAGATCCCTATAATTTTATTTCTTTTTATTATGTTCTTATAGTTTTACATATTTTTAATTAGGTCCTTGTATTTTTTTTTTTGGTCAAATCCTTATAAGTTCATCTCGTTTTTAATTAAGTCCCTGAATTTTTTACTCTTTATCTTATGAATTCTAATAATACCATTATATAATCATAAAATAGTATATATTATTTAATATTAGTTTATAAACAATAACATTCTAAAAATAATGAATTATTATAATAATTTTATTTTTTTTCCAGTAAGAAAATATTAATTGTTCTAAAAAATTTTCCTGAATTAATTAATTATATTACTTATATTAATTTAATTTTATTATTAATATTTTATATTTCAGTAATCTATTTCATTAAGTTTATATTTAACTAATAAATAAAAATTAAAACAACATGGACCTAATTAAGAATTTAGGACAATTATAAGGATTTTATAAAAAGAAAAATAAATACAAGAACCTAATTAAAAACATGTGAAAGAATAAAAACCTAATAAAAAGAAAAAAAACTGTAAAAACCTGATTTAAAATTAGTTAATATTATGAAGAGTTACATATTAATTAATCCTAATAAAAATAAATGAATGGAAACAAGAGGAGAAAATGATGCGGTGTGCTAGATGCTAAACAGGAACAAGCTAATGATCCAGAAGACAGACGCTGACGCTCAACTAGTTGAGTGAAAGGATTGCGTCGTCCATGGCTTAGGAAGAGGCAAGCAGAAAGCAGAAATCGAAATAGATGGCTTGTTCAAGTCCAAGCTGCAACTTGTTCTTCAGCCGTTCCTCAATACCAGTTTCAACCTCAGCCACTGGCTGTTCCCTGTCTTTCTCAAACTCTATCTTTTGCGGATACCATGTGATTTCCGGTCATTGTGCTAGCTCTACCTCAAGAATTCGTGCCAAGTTTGAGAAGTTCCAAGGCGAACCTCCTCAAGACAGTCTTCGAGAGGTCGAAACTTCATCTTCACTAGAAAATTTTGAGGAGGATGACAGGTATTGGTTCCTTCAGTTATTTTACAAACTTCAATGTAAGCGTTGTAAATCGTATTCAGTTTCGATTTATGTTGTGTTTCCCGTCATAGGCCAGTTATTAGAGATAAATTATCCGCAGAACTCTATGTTCAGGATTTTTTGCTCGGCGTGTCTTTTGTGCCCAAGCCTTTTCAGGTAATTGACGGCACTGCTCAAGTTCTTTCACACCTCCTTTTTGCCATTTCTAATTATTTCTATAATTTTGAGCCACAAGTTCATCGCAGCCTTGGCGTTTCGTAAACTTTTTTTTTTTTTTTTGCACTTTCTAGGGTATCTTAAAGAAACCGAATAATCATTTCATCGAGTTTAAATGACTTGAAATCCACTAATTATTCTGATTCATAAATATGTTTTACATGTTGTGTCGAACTCCTTGACTGATGACATGAACCGAACTCTATTTGTCACCGACGCGCTCCAAGTTTATCGTAATGTGACATCACACTTTCTGATATACGCGCGCCAATTTGTTGCAGCTGTATGATCAGAATTAATGCAATGATTCTTTCATTCCAATAGGTATCAAAAAGCGGTTAACTCTTCTGTTTTCTCTTTCAGTTGCTTGCCTCCAGACTTGGAGGGTGCAGTGCGGCAATCGAGTGAGGCCACTGCCGTTTTTGTGTCTTCAGGAGGAATGAGAGCCATAGTATGTGCTCAAGTTTGATAATCTAGTTCCCAATGTGTGTGTATGCACTATCTTTGTGCTGTCAGGCCTATTTTCAACACATAAAATATACGGGCGAAAATCAAAATGTGGACTACATGCAAAACTATTCAAAGTCTGTACTGCATTTTAGGTAAAAAGTATGGTTGCTGTCATTGATGGATATATTCCATGAATTCAGGTAGGGTGAGTTGAATTCATTGCGTAAATGACATACAATGTTATTCTTCAATATTTTCTAAAGAACCTAACCATCCCAGCCAAGTTAAGATGACTGAAAGTAAGACATTGCAACCAAATGATTATTCGCGCCCTCTTTGTCCACCTATGATGAATTTAAGTCGTATGACCTGATACTATTATGTGGAGGACATACTATGCAATTCTGCAGCCATTTTTTAAGAGTCCAGTCATCTTAACCTTGCTATTTTGAGTATTTTCTAAGATGAAGTACTTCATAAATTTAACCTGTCTAAGGTGGTCAAAAGTCAGATGCTGTTTCCTTCTTGTTTCAGTACTGTTACTTTGCATTTTATCTTAACTAAAATGCTTAAGCATGGGCAATTTGGTGTCAAAGTTGTCTCGCATGTGATCTGGGTTATCAATGAATAATTTATTAAATTTTCAAGTCTTCACCCTGCACCCCCGTCAAAAAAAAAAAAACCCTGTATGTGTGCGAAGGACCGTGTGAGTGAATGAGTATCTGTCCATCTGTCTTATATTGACCATTTTGCAGGTTGAGCTTTTAATCCCCCAACTGCAATTTTTAGATGATGAAGGGGCACAAGTGGAGCTCTGGGAATTGTCAAGGATTTTCTTGGACACACTTATCAAAGAAACAGAATGTCAGGTTAGTCAGATGGGTCACAATGAGTTGTAATATTTCAACATATAGAGGATTGTCAGGATTCCGGCCTGTCTGTAAAACATTAAGGTCCAGTACTGACATGCTCTTGCCATTTCGTATCACAGACCTAAAAAAAGAAAAAGAAAAAGAAAAATGATTAGCCTTATAAAATTCTGAAGGATCAAAAGAAGACATGCTTGTGATATATTTGTGTTTTAACTTGCTTGCTAAATTCCATTAGTTTGATTGTTAGAGTGTTAAAGCCATATTTCCAGATGCGGGAGCAGCTGCTCTTCTAAAATATCGGTGGAAGGATGCTGCATTTAAATTTGCCAGGTGACTGCTGCCACAGTAATTATTTGTCCATATATAATTGCTTCTTTGCCATGGAAGCGTGATGTTGGTGTGTAATTTTTGTCATTGGATTCTTACTCTTGCATTTCCCTAAAGAATTTTAATGGCCATGATGTCTTAATTTTTTCATGATTTTGTATATATTAATAGTCATCTACTGTTTGTTCATGTACAATTTTTCTGTCATGTCAATCCAGCTTAAGCGATCGAAGGCCTGTAGAAAGTGAAGACGAGATCATTGTCATGGTCGTTCCTGATTATCAAATGTTAGAATATGTTGAGAGAATTGCAGCTGATCTATCAAATGATCCTGTACATTCCTGGCCTCTGATTCTTCCATCCTTTATGCGCTCATTGTTTAACAGGAACTATCGCGGTGTCTAAAATTTAAGCATCCTCCAACTGATCAATGTGATGCAGTTTAACAATTAGTGAGGAAAACCAAACGTGATATTTTCTTGAATTCATGTTTGACTTAATTCTTTAGATTAGAGTTCTAGGCAGCTGTAAGTTTCTCATATCATGAGTCTTTCTAGCAAACCACCATAGGCTGCAGGATGGCATCAGCCGGCCATGTCATTTCAGCACTAGGCATTAATTTTAGAAATTTCCATACTCATGTTTCATACAAACTTTGTGTATATTTGCAGCCGAGGCCTCTCATCATGTGGAATCCGCGCTTGATCAGTGAGGATGTTGGGGTTGGAGTTAATGTTCGGAAGTTAAGACGCTACTTTTTAAGGTGTGATTTCCTTTTTATCTAAAGGGTTTGAGATTTAAGTCATTTCACATTTCATTTACGCTTGTTTGGTTACTCTATATTTCAACTGGCAGTTAGAAATAGTGATGCCATCTGTTCTGGGAGTTATAAAGTTTGTTCCGATCCATTAATTCAGGTGGAAAAATTCTTCTTGAGTTATCTAACATAATATTTTCCCCTTTAGTATGCGAGATATAGGTTCTCTATAATGGCTGGCTATGGGAATTCTTCTAACCTTTACCGGCCTTGTTTTTGCTTTTCATTGCTTTTAGCTGCTTAAGTCTATGGCTTCACTTTTAGTCTATCCTTATCTTCAATCTGTTGTAAATATGAAAGCTGTGCATGCAAGTTAAAATATGACCAAAATATCGCAAGATTACTATTGATTTGCTATAATTTTTAAGATTTTATCGTTGTTTATTAAGGATTTCAAAACATGAGGGGAAGATACATAACAGGGCATATGTATATCACATAAAAGCTCAAACAAACCACACTATTCATGAGCCATGGACACTTAACCTACTTTAGTTGACTCATGCTAGCTTCTCAAGGAAAAGGTTATTTGCCCCCAGTGTTTTCCTCCTGAGTCCTTCTTTTAGGCCTCAGCCTTACATTTTGTTGTTCTCCTTGGTAAAAATCTTATTAACTGTATTTGTTTAGTTCCTTTTTCAAGAATTGTGGTGTTCTGATCGCATCAGACTGCTAAACACTTGTCATTTGTTGTACAGCACTTTCACCACTGTTTATTCCATGCGACCTCTACCATCTGGTGCAGTCTTCAGGTGCTATCCCGGGTAAGGTCTTCTGTTCCCCTCCCACAAGGACTACTGTACATGAAATCATATTGCATTTTTTTATCTTTACAGCTTGCAGTTTCAGATTATTTGCCCCCATCGTTAACCCAAATCCTGACGACCCCTTGAGAGATGAAGACCAAACCTTACAATTAGGACTCCACTTTTCTTTCAAAAGCGGATGACTGGTTTACCCCTAAAAAGAGGATTGGGTATTGATTTAGTTTCTAGATTTTGAGAGAACCAACATGATTTACCGGTTGTCATAGGATTCATCGTTTACCCTCAAAAATTGAAATAAGAAATACGCGCTTGTGGTGAAATACTAGTTCTGGCTTGGCAAATAATATTCACTCCTTTTTCCAACGACAAATTCAATCCATTTATGGCCTGCATTTTGATTATTTTGTTGATCACTCTTAGATTGTGGAAAGTGTTCTACGATGACAAGGATAGGCCCAACAGATATCTACTAGCCAAGGAGTTCATTAGTCGTCCTGACGCTGAGGAACTTGAGGTTAGTAGCTTCAGTTATAGAATAGAAAATCATTTGGCATGCCCTGCTGGTAGAAAATCACTTCATTTCCCAAAAACACTATGATGATTGAATTGTTTTCTTATGGGTGATTTTACCTCCACGTGGCAGCTGATATTTGGCAGTGCAGAAGAGAAGTCAGTGCAAGGCCCAAATTTGCTTGACAAAGCGGCAGGCTTAATCTCCTCAATAAATCGGTTTATGAAAGCCATTTCATGAGGACATTTCCTCCTTTACTGGTTCGTGCACACCCACACCTAAATTCTAGAATAGCCTTAAAGCTGTAATACGTTACGGTTTTCCCCGCTATACGTTACAATTCATACATTTTGAGAATGTTGATTTATAATAATAATAATTTTATAATAATCTCAACTATTAATTTATAAATTTCTTGAATGAAAGATGATAATTGTTTACACCTCTCTCCAAACTTCATTTAAATTTTATCGACACAGTTTATCCCCCCGGGGGGGGGGTCACAACATTGCATGGAACATGCCTATACAGCTTCATGGATGGCGTGTCCATGGTAATTCCAGCCATTCAGAGTGACTCGAGGGGTGACGCCCGGAGGCACCTGAAAAGATATCGTAATAGGCATGGCCTCCCCCGGCACCAGTGAAAAGTAATTATCTGAGTAATGAACCGGGAGAATTCTAGTATCTTCCCCTTCTCTATGCTCCCTCTTCGAAGCATGAACTGAAAAATGAAGGAAGAAAGCAACTCCTGGATCATGCCCATTCACTTCAGTTACCCTCAATCCATCATCTTTTTTCCCAGCAAGACACCTGTATATACTCTTAAGCAAACCAACTTCTTGTTCTTTCCCAGTCCATCCTTCTACAACTTCCACCGACTCCGTGGTGAAGCCAACGTCGCCTTGACTAGATGTTGAACTGTGCCTTAAGGATGTAAGTCTAGAGTCCGGTCTTTTAGATGTATTCTGCACATGCATTTGAATCTCATAGGTAGACCCTTGAATCAAAACCGTCGATATTATCTTGAGAGGTATTTTCTTCTCCTTATATGGTTCTAGTAGCTTGTAATCTCCACCGTGGAGATGCAACCAATAAAAGTTTCGAGATAAAATTCTATAATCCGACTTCTTGTAGAGTTTAAGAAGAAGAAAATAGACTGGCTTTGGACTTTTGCTCTTCGGATACTTCATCTCAACAATGGGCACAACTTTTCTTGGTGGCACAGGGGGGGCTTCATGAACTTTGTAGTATGGACATGTTCCTTCGAGATCCCATACCGACGCTTCAATGGACACTTCAGACAATTCTTCTGATGTAGTATTAACAACCTATTTAGGGCAGGAAGATGAAATGTTACAAAACTTTTTATAGCAAATAAGCTACTCTATTCATGACTTGATCCCCTCATAAATGTCAATTTAATTCTCTTGTTGATTTTACCTTCTTATCCCCATATTTACCTTGAGAAGAAGGATATTTATTGTACTGCTAATCCTTACTCATACAAAATACAACTTAAATAGACAAACCATACCTCTATAACATAAGTATCCAGATTGAGCTGTACATGAATTGGCTCTGCAGCACATCGACAGCCATAGAAACCCGCATTTTGGTCAAGCAGATGATCATAAAACTGACCCCTGAGACCCGTCCATGGATTTTGTGTCTTCCAAATCAATACACCTGTATATTTGCTCCACATGTGAGAGGTCCATCCCTCTAGAAGAGCTCTATATTGAATGTAGTTCGCGAGTTGAGCCTGAAATATTGTGGCATAAAAGTGAAAATATGAGCATCAAATTCACCAGAAAATGCAGGAGGATGAAAAACACATCGAGCCTGGATTAAAAATCTTTTCACCTTCATGCAAAAATCATCAAGATCTTTTGGGGTGCCATAAAGTAGAATCTGATCATGAACCTTGGATGGTTTTGAATAAGGAATGTATTTATGGTATTCCCAGATGGGATTCGGAACTTCTTCTACATAACCATCAGGGAGTTTCCTAAAGACTGGTATCTGCCATCCTTCCGGTGGCATTGTAGCTCGAATTGTAGCTGCAACTGGCATTCCTACATTACCAACCTCCGGATTGAATCCATAACGGTAAAAATCATTTTTGAAAAAGTCCTCAGGATTTTGGATTTCATAAGGGCCATCAGAGAAGCTTCCATTTCCCTCTGCAAACCCATCCCATAACGACCCTGGGATGTAAATACGTGTACCGTCAAGATACTGGCTAGGATCTCTCAACATCAAGGAAGAGTATTCTACAGGTTTGCCAATTTCATTTACACTCCCAAAGTAAGGATGAAGCCTCAGGTCATTTTTCAGAGCAGTATTTATATCATTTGGTGGTATTTGTTCATTTCCTCCCACCCAGAGGGCAAGACTAGGATGATTTCTCAAAAGCTTGACTGTGTCTCTTGCACAGAACAGGAAAAGGTCATGGTCTAGTGGGCCATTTGGATTTGATACCGGGACCCCTCGTCCATCAACATCCCCAGTAATCCAGAACTCTTGCCAGACCTACAAGATTTATATCAGCATTACGATCAAATTTAAGAAACCTCAATGTCACTAATATATGTATCTACTACCTAATTAACCCTAACACAGTGATTGAACCAAGGCTATAGGAGCACCTCAGAAAGTGCTCTCAGAACATAATGTACCTGAATCACAATCAATTTTAGTTACACAAACGATGAACTACAATTGTCAGTAAAAATGGAAGAAAAAGCAACCTCCCCATTACTGAACCCCAACTCAAACGAAAAGAAACAAAAGAGAAAAAACTTCCATCAAGGCAGAAATATCAAAACATGCTTGCCTATTGGGATAAGGGAGTCATTGAAACTGAGATAATATCAATGGAAAATTACACAGAAAATTGAACACAAACAACTCTGACAAGCTCACAGCTGAACAAGATCAATGAATATACCATTTTGAAAATATATCAAAGCAAGGGGCATACGGAGCAGTTGAAGAAGAATAGGGATGAACTATATCATACCAGAATGCCATAATAGTCACAATAATAATAGAATTCTGGCCTTTCGGCAAGTCCACCACCCCAACATCGAATCATGTTGAAATTCATATCAGCATGAAACTTGATATCTGTATGATACCGCTTCTTTGAAAGCCTTAGCAGCCCATCAGATAATATCCAGTTACCTCCTCTAATAAAAATTGGTTCTCCATTGACTTTGAACAACCTGTAGGACAAGATACACGCATCACAGAACATGAGGAAAATGTTCAAAACTTGAATTAATTCTATCAAGAACTAGGTATAAAAATGATACCATCAAAGAACATGGAAAACCACCATACCTTCCACCAGTAGCAACATCAATATGACTCTCAATTTTGCGGAATCCAAAGTGATGTCTCCATGAATCGGATTCTCCATACCCTTTAACATCAATGTCAATAGCAACACTGTACAAAGATTGTTTCCCCATTCCATTGGGCCACCATAAATTGGGCTTGTAGAAGAAAAGCTGCCAATTCATAGTTTCAGATCATGATAACTTTAATAGAAGCTTTGAACCTTCCACCTTAATAAATGCAGCAGAACAGGATGCATGGCAAAAGGATGCTATTGGGACAATCCAATAACAGACAAGTTCACGTTGATTTTGTTTTGAACAGAAGCTGTTGGGACAATCACTTGAGAAGTAGATAGATAATACATACACACACACGTATTTGATGCGCCGTGTTAACTAACTTCAAGGACTTCTGAACCCATAATTGATGACAACTACACGTCAAAAACCATTGACTCACAATACATGTGGTTTGACAGCGAATTCTAAGTAGAAAGCAAAGCTAAAACAATACTAATAGACAGTAGGATTATAGATTGAAAAACCATATTCAAAATAGCCAATTTGTTGACCAAGGTTCCCAGCATGGAACCTTAGCAGTTTGCTGTGCTAGTAGAAAAGATGGTACAACCAACCTGAGGAAACGTATATTGTAACTTTGATTTAGCAGGAACTGAGACATGCTGGGTTTGAAGATGCTCTACTAAGCAAGTGTTCTCTTCAACATCAGTCGTGACTTGGATATTAAGAGAACATTCAGCAATCCATGCACTCTTGTTTTCCAACTCAACTGTGGTATGCAGATATACTCTCTTATAATTGTCAAAAAACGATGACACCAAGTGCGGATCAATTATTTTTACTGGCTGCAAAAAAGACGGAGATACTGAAATGATCCTAGCCAAATGGCTGAAAGAACAAATGAAACAATCAATGATGAAGATATCAATTAAAAAATGGGATGATTCAATTTTAGACTGATTGATCAAAACAAACCAATAGTGCATTTGTGATTTCCAACCCATGTCTCTGCAACAAGCTGGTTTTGTTTTTCATTCATCTCAGTTACTCAGCCTGATGTATCTCATAAAAAAATTACAGAGCATATCTCATGAAAACATCTCAGCTGGTTTTGGATCTGGAAGGTTCAGCCATATTTCACCATGAGTTACAGCTAAAATGATTACCGGGAAAAATGTTTTATAAACCAGTATATGAAATTGTTGAAGGGTGTAGAAGAGCAAAGAAAAGCTCAGTGCCAACAACAAATCCTCGAGTATTTAGAGAGGGAAAAAGCAAAGAAATCAAAATACTTGGATAGTGTGGTAGGGATTAAGGCCTTTCACACTTAACTTACCCCTGTAACTGAAATGGACACTTCATCCCATATTCCAGTATTCCGATCTCTGCGATCAAAATAAATACTGGCATCAGAAATAGCCTGTGTGTGTGTTTATTTATATAGATTCCGGACACAGGATCCAATTCGAATGAGACCGTCCATATTTTTATACAAATGCCTGCTGCCTAATTGCTAGTGCCCAGTGAAACAACATTTTGTTCAACAAATCACCAAAAAGGGGAAGAAATTAACGCATTGAATCTTTCTAAATATAAATATGATTACAAGAGTGTTGCCAAAATGGTAGATTTACAAGCCCGAAACCACCCAGTCCAGAGAGAAAAGAACAACAAGACTTCTAAATCAGCAATGCTTCAATAAAAAGAAGTACCTTATCCAGAACAGAAAACTAGGCACAAAATATTTGTCCTAATAGTAATAATAACGTCACCTTATTGGAGCCATCCAGTCCCAACCTTCAACATATTGTGTAGCCACATCTTTTCCTATCTGAAAAGAGGGGGCAAAGAAAAGCAAGACTTAAATATACAGAAAGTATGGGTTCCTGAAAGATAATTTTTCCAAAGTGATCCGAAAAGTTGTCAAATAAGGGAACTGATAAGCGAACACAATTTTGTCACAACCTCATGATCGCCACCTTGTCCACCTTCAGGGGGTATTTTTCCAGGATGATCCGGAGGGTGAACAAGAACAGCAAGCAGGTTACTACCATCAGGATGCAGAATATCAGTGACATCAAGAGAATGCCTACGAAACATTCCTTTTGGAAGAACCATTTGTTGGCCGTTTATAAATACATCAGCAGAGTAATTGATTCCACGGAAGTTCAGATCACAGTGCTGATTGGCTGACTGCGAAGGACCAGCAAATTAGTTACGTCCATCAAGCCTTGATGAAACTATTTTCAAATCAGAAACCACCTTTTGTACAAAATATAGTTTTAGTATTAGATGTCTTTCTGTCTATAACAATTCCAAGGACTTCTTAGTATCAAATTCTCTTGTGGTTTAAAAAAAGGCATAGTTCAAGAAGAAGAAGAAGACGGAGAAGAAGAATATAAGCCAGAAATGAAAAAATGAAGCCAACTAGAATTGTGACACTTCTACGCCTATAATTGTATAATGCCGGAAAGCAAAATTCCTACCAGCTTACACTGAAACTTCGTAAAGAACCAGAATGTGTAATGCTCTCGTCCAGCATCAGCAATATCTATGATTGCTTCATTTGCAAGTCCATAAAAAGGATCGGGCACGATTTTGTTCTTCACCAAGGTCGAGAGAACGCTGTCAATTGAGGTCACTTGATCAGCAAAATTACAGTTAAAGGAGGGCGGAAAAATACACCAGCAACTAACATTCATCCAAACTCTAATCGCATGATGTATCCATAATAACGGAATCAATCCGAGTATGTAACTGCTGAAATCTCTAAGCCTCAGAGCAACAGAGAAGAGATAAGGATTCAAAAATCGAAAGTAAAATATATAGCCCAGGTCTACTTGGACCACTAGAGCGGGAAAGAGAGATTACGTTCCAGGCACGACGGCTTCCATCCATGGTAAAGTGGGTCCGGTTGGAGGATGAGTGGTGGTGAGCTGAGTGCCAGTGAATTGGACCTCCGTGGACCTGGCGGCGAGCCAGCCCGAATCGAGGGTGGTCTTCCCTATCTCCGCCGTAAGTGGCGCCATATTAGCGTTTGGAAGGAAGCCCTAGATCTCAGAGACGAGAGACTGACGGGTCCCGCGGAAATTAAGAGTCCAAGCGATCCTGTCCAGCTTCCTTGTGCTGCTGAGCTGCTCTGCTTTGAGTGTGTCTGTCTCGTGTACTTAAACCGAAGAGGAAACACCGACAGGAGCGATAAGCCACGAAAAGGATCAGGCAGTTTTTTTTTTTTAATAACGAGAATCAGACAGTTATACACTTGTACTCGTCCGATGTTTAATATAAAATTCTTTTTATAATATAAATATAAGAGATTTTTTATAGTATAATTTACCGTATAAAAAAAGTTTTCTATTTAGAAACAGAGTAATATATATATACCACCTCTGATGTTTAATATAAAACCTTATTTGATTTTTATTTTGATCATAAATATAAGATTTCAATCTACTTTGTCTCTCGTATTTTTGCTTTTTTTTTAAATAATCCTTCTAACAATAGTAGTTTTAGCCAATACATTTGATTAACAAGGATATTTTAGAAAAGACAACACATATTTATTATAAATAACTAGTTTAACTTATTTTCTTAATTCTTTCAAATTAATCAACTAACTCTTATAATTATGACTTGAAATAGTATTAGTTATTAAATAATATTCTATTTATAGTTATAAAAGAATATTAGTATTGTAATTATAGACAGATTTTATTATAATTTATAACCTTCGGTCCATAATATAAAAACTAACTGGCTAATTTGAGTAGATTAATAAAACTAGTTAAGTTAGTTATTTGTAATAAATAAGTATTGTCTTTCCTAAAATATCCTTACTAATAAAATATATTGGCTAAAACTACCATTGTTATAATCACTGCCTTAAAAAAAATAGATGGATCTGAGAGACAAAATGAATTCGGGTATTATATTTATGACCAAAATAAAAATTAAATGAGATCTTATATTAAGGATCGAAGATAGTATAAAATATTTATTATTTATATATTTATAGTTTATAAAGAATTAAAAAAACTTGTTTTCCAGTATATTCTCATAAGTTATAAAACTACAAATTTTGTTGTTAATGTGTGTGTCTTTTTTGTGGGGTACGAATTATATATTTTTGGCCAATACTAAAATTTAATTTATATTTTTTCTCAATGTTAAAAAATATTTATTTTACTTAATGTGAAGTTTATAAATGTAATAGTAGTTCATAATATACAGCGCTTAATATAAAAGCTCATTTGATTTTTATATTGATCATAAATATAAAATCTCAATTCATTTTATCTTTCATATGTATTCATTTTTTTCAAGATAATTCTTATGATAATGTTAGTTATAACCAATATATTTGATTAATAAAAGTATTTTAGGAAAGACAATATATATATACTTATTACAAATAACTAACTTAATTAAAAACAATGTTTATTTATTACAAATAACTAATTTAATTAATTTTTTTAATCTACTCAAATCAGTCAACTAGCTTTTATATTAAGGATCAGAGGTAGTATACGATAATGTATATACGTGGTAAAAAATGATAATCTACTATACATACACCATAATTTATGTTAAGTTACTCCTCTGGTTCTTAATATAGAACCCAATTTTTGAGTTAGTTTTGGTCATAAATATAAAACTCATTTCTCATATTTATCAATTTTCTCTAAATTACCCCTATGGATACTCCGTTAACCATAATCAAGTAGAAGAGGAAGAGAGGGTATTAAGAAAGATGATTATGGTGTTTTAGGACAAATGTGTCACTTTTTTTTATAATTAACTAACTTACCTAATTTCCTTAATCTAATCAAATTAGTTAAATAGATCTTATATTAAGGATTGGAGGAGTATCTTCTTAATAAGTGGGTAAATAATGCGGCTTACTGTCTTGGATCCCGCAGACACCCCTGTTGATCACAGGGTAATTAATTATTATTAATAGAAAATCGAGCACACTTGTTAAGAGAAACAAGAGTCAAGAGGGCGCGGGAAAATCGTGGGATGCATCAGTTCCTCTTAAAACAGATTTTTAGAGATGCATGCGGGGTTTGTCTATGGGTGTGTTTGGGTGTCTTCCCAAACACCCAAACACCCTAAGAAATGAAAACCATAGTTATGGTTTTAAAAAAAGCATTTTGAATCTGTTTGTGAAAAAAATTGGAGAGTGTCATACGAATATGAGGATTTTTTTTTTTATCAGACACATATACCCCTCAGAGAGGTAATATGTTGTTGTTGTTGTTTTTTTTTTTAACCGGAAAGAGGTAGTGCTTTGTTACATTGTACTTTTTTTTAATTTATTTCTTTTCGGTTTACCAAAAATTATTTATTTTTAAAAAAAATATTTTTAATCTTATATTTTATAAATATTTTTACACATGTAGTAATAATTAATTAATTATATTAAAGATGAGAGGTAGTATGTTATTATAAAAACTAGTTGTGAAAAAATGTTATAGAATTTCATGTTTAAAATCTTTAAAACAAATTAATATTTTTCTATTAGAAAAAAATAATTATTTTTCTATAAACATATTTAATCTTATAATTTATAAATATATATACACATATTAATTATTTATTAATTATATTATCTTATATATTATTAATTATGTTGGTAAAAAAATATTTTATTAACAATTTTATTCCTTCAAATTAAAATATATTATAAAATCTATCCTTTATGTAATTATCATATTAATTTATGCCCCTTTTAGTAATTTGCACGTAGAAAAAGTACTTCTGATAACAACTGTCCAAATACTTTCACTTTATTAGAATCACTTTTTCACAAAATATATTCTCTCCAAAAATCTATTATCCAAAAGCTATTCTTCAAACCATGGTTTGATTTTATCCAAACACCCCCTATGAGACCATTGTATTTGTTCCCTTGATTAGAAGATCAATTATTAATTATTAATCAATTAAACTTGTAACAAATATTTGTATTTATAAATATTTTAAAATTACTGTAATCAAGAAAAATCAATATTAATTTATGGTAAATATCGTAATTATGAAAAAATCGATTGTCATACCTCTAACGCAATTCTGAATTGCTGATTATTCCTTTTGTCTTATTTATAAGTTATTTTTAGAAAAAATTAATAATCCTTATATAAATTATTTTGCGCAAAAATGGGCAATTAATTTTTTTTTTTACTTTCACTGTTGCATAATTTTCTACATATAAGGTAAGGGATTGCATGTGAAAGAGTGGGGTGCTTCTAAGTTGGAAGAGTAATTTGATATTTTTGTCGGAAAATATCAATGATTTTACTTGTGAAAGTGACCGAATAAATATTTTGTGATAAATACATATATATCTCTCTCTCTAGGCAAAGGGGGAAAATTTTGACCGGAGCAAGATCAATAACTGGTCCAATGGAATTGGTACGGACGATGGGCCTGAGCCCTGAGGCAAAAACTAACGGCACTATATTAATTAATGAATAGGAAACGTCAAAAGCAGAAATATTCAAATATTGGAGCAACGTCCTCATGCTACAAAATGCTTCCTTCTTGGATCCCTGATCTTAATCTTCCAATGGCCACCGGCCAAACTAGCATTCTTGGCTCTACCCCTCCACGTCATCAATCTCTGGTCCATCTTCTTGGTGAGCCCACAGTAAGATTGCAACTCCTTGGGCATCTTTTGATAAACCTGCCACCACTTCCTGTGAGCCAAGTCACTCGCAAATATCTGGTGATCCTTCAAATCCCAATTACAATCATAATCTCTATAGCACAGCCATGGCTTCAAACCCAGATAATGTATGGCATAAACACCCTCTAGTTCTGTCTCCTTCTCTTCATACAAGTTCCCTCGACGCTCATGAAACTTCAAATGATTCAGCTTCGAAGGCAGCCTATGCCACCACGTGAATATCTCGTTCAGAAATCCCTGGTCGCCTCCGTTGTACGATTCCACTTTGAATCTCTTCTGCATCAGATCTTCGAACATGCACTCGGACGGTTCGATTATCATCAACCCAGAATTGAACAGTGAAAAATCATTGGGTGCGGCCGAGAGTTGAGGGTGAAAAGAGAAGCCGTGGATGTTCTTCAAGAGTAAGAGATCAGAATCAATGAAAATGACTTTATCGTACTCCGTGAGCTTCCACAGTTGCAGCTTACTGTAATTCCATCGGTTATATGAATTCTTCCTGGCGAAGGGGCTGAGGATGCGTTCGATGCGTTTGATCTTCCAGCCAGCGGCTTGGAGGCCTCTTGTGGATTTGGGGCCGATTGATTTATCAGCAAGGAGGATTAAGTCTGCGTTGGCCCTAAGGGGGTGGTTCTTAAGGGTGAGAAGGACGCTTTGGGCTAAAGCTATGGCGCCACAAACATAAGCTTCTGAGGAGTGAAGCACTGTGGCATAGGCTACTCTCGGGGCCCGTATCGTAGAATTATTGCCTTTCAGTGGCGCTGATTGGGACATGTAAGGCCTCCACGCCTCTTTACCTGCACCGGAATCATGCATACGTGATCAACAAACCTCACTATTTTTTTACCCAAAAAAAAAAACTCACTATTTGTACGCAAAAAAAAAAAAAGCCTCACTGTTGAATCTCTCTCTCTCTCTATATGTATATATGTATATCTTTGAGTGAAGGAGAAGAATAAGACTTTTGGCCGGAAAAGAAGACGAATAAGCAGCTTCTTTTTTAAAAAAGAAAAAAAACAAGTACTGGAATTCACACATTTATCTGTTGATTCGAAAACCATATGCAGATGTTTGAATTATACACGCAAAGTAAGTTGTAATATATAATTATACACCTGGAGTTCTGCGTTCTATTAATCATTACATGAATTCGAATAAGATACTACTACCGATCCTTAATATAAAACATCATTTGACTTTTATTCTGGTCCTAAATATAAAATTTATTTTTCATATTTATTCACTTTTTTTCAAATTAAATAGTTCTTCTAATAATAGTAGTTATAACCAATAAACTAAATTAGCAAAAATATTTTAGGAAAGACAACACGTATTTATAACAAACAACTAACTTAATTTATTTTCTTGATCTACTCAAATTAATTAACTAGTTCTTATATTTAAGAGTGGAGGCAGTATTATATATATATTGACAAAGATTATCGTATGATTTTCACCGGAAAAAAAATAAAAGAGTACTGCATAATTTGAAATTTGTTCCCTCTCGTCTTTTTTACAGAGCTTTTAGCATTCTCATGGAAAGTAGGAAGAGACTGTTAATTAGTATATTAATTTTGTATGAAAATAAAAGAAAATTTCAAACCCTTCCGTATATAAACCCATGCTTTATAAGGTAAAAACACGAACGTTAAAAAATGCCAAATCGGAAAACTCCTTATATGCCTTATTGTACTAACTATTCATCATAAAAATGCCTGCTAAAAAAGAATATAATCAAAGAATGCGTGATATGACCAAAAGGATGTCAATTGTGACCAGAGTTATTGTTTTGATGAGTTGCTTGACAAAATCATTAATCCTTAAATTTCTGAATACGGAGACGATTTCAGAGCAGCTAGCATCTCTCTCAACGCTGAGGCTGAGTATATGCACCTCAGAGGAAACCGATGAGTCGGATCTTCTCATAATTCTTCTTTCTCTTTTTTTTTTCTCAGTATTTGATCTCCATCGTTGGATCAAATAATGAATGGTTTAGATTTCGTACTTTATAAAACTATCATTATAATATTACATAAACAGAAGAGAGAAGGTGGATATCTACTTATTAAAATATTAAATCTGAAGCATCTATTATTTGATCTGACGGTGAAGATAAGATTCTAAGAAGAAAATAAAAAAGAAGGATTCTAAGAGGATGCAAATCTGAATTATATGTTGACCCTTCTCATCATCGTCAATCACGAATCAATGTTTTGCTTTTAATGTTAACAAATATTCTTCGTCCAAAAAACTAACCCAGAAAACGGACGCGCGGCCGAGTGATGTGAAAAATATTAGTCGCCGCTGGTAATAAATATTATCCCTTCGCTGGCAATGCCATAATTATTGCATTACATATCTTAATTTATAATTTCAACGATGCCATCGATTTATTTGATTTAATATCATTGATAGCAACTAAAATATTCCGGTACAGCATCTGGTACCTCAGCCATCAATGATGAAGATATGACTTTATACCTTATAATTAACCCATAACACATAATCAATCATTCCACCGGCAAAGACGAAAGGGACAAAACTTGAGGAAAACGTGAACTCTAATAAAAAAAAGAGAACCAAGAACGTACCTGTTTCTGCAGAATTGGAAGCAATCTGGCACGAACCAGGAGGCATAAGCGTTAGCTGCTGAGCCTCCACAGATGGGGCTTATACACCCAATACTCGCCTTCATGCGTTACAAGATCATCGCACCTGAAAATCTCAATCATGGGCCCACATCTCCCAATGAACACAACAAACACCGTTTGATGAGAATCATCATTCAACCAACCACTCTCCACTGCCAGATTAGCCACCACCAAGTTTACTTGTAACCGAAACACGCCTCTGACTCCTTCCTCCTTCCTCCCACACGGAACCCTGGCCAACACCACGTTCAGATCCCGGCGAGTCTCTGGCATCGGCATTCTCGGGCACCGCGGCGGGCCCCGTTTCTGTTCCTCATCAATCCACTCGGGGAAAAAGTCTGCCCATTTCAAGTTCTCATCAACGTGGTCAAAACTGACAGGAACTGTCTCTACTCGCGGAGGCAGATGTTGTAATAGGCCAGCGTCGTGTTTTTGATCGATGTTAACGAGACCTACCTTAACGCTGTCGGTCTTGAGATGTTTTGCTACGAAATCGAACCAAGCCGGAGGTTCTGTGATTTCTTCTTGTTCTTCGTGATGAGGTAAGCGATGGGTGAATTGGGGAGGGGGGTATTTCTGGGGTTTGATTGAGAGGACAGAGAGAAGGAGGATGAGGGAGATGAGAAGAAGACAGATAAGAAAAGGTATTTGCATAGAAGAAGGATGAGCAGGTAAGGACTTAGAAGAAGCCATGTAAGAGTTGATGAACTAATTCCAACTGCAACTTCATCCGAGTGATGATGGGGTTGATATATGAAAAGAGGGTCTCTTTTTTCGTTTATAGGACGAGGATATGAATATTCAAAAGAAGGCTCTTATGATGCGATATTACGCATTCATACAAAATTACAAATATTTTAATGAGTTTCCAAAAAGACGTTTTGCATGGCGTCACGTTGAAGGTCTACGCGCGCGCGCGTCAAGAATCGAGAATGGGATCCGCGAGTGAGGCGACACTTCCGCGGTTTCTTCTAGAGGAAGAGTGTTGCGGGAGAGAAAATAGATGGTAAGAAATGACGAAAACGCATTAGCCAAAAAATAAAAGTCAAGTATCATATCGTACCCATATACTCGTAATACATATGTACTCAGGCGAAAATTGTCTACTTGAATAAGACATTACTTAAACAGTCTTAGTGGGCGCCGTTTGAATTAACAAGTAATTTTACGATATAAATGTTAAATATGCAAGAACACAATGCTTTCTGGCAATAATAATAATACCATACTCTTGTATGCATTTTAACGAAATAATATATATATTTGGATGACAAATTATTTTAATCAGTCTTAAAAGCCTGTTTGGATTGGTAAGTGAATTTGGATCCTACCTCATAAAAGGGGGGAGTTTTGTCTTGTAAAATATATAAGAGTTTTTTTTTTTTTTTTTCAGTTTCCAGATTTGGCCTTAAAAGGATGAGATATTTGAAGTGATTTAATCAGAAGTCAAAACTTGAAAAAGGGGGGCCAAATCGACATTTTCGACAATAAAAGGGCGAATTATTGGCGAGGGGTTTAGGTTGCAAGAGATATTTTATTTGTTAATGTTGGATGAATATGTAATACCGATGCCTCACCTAATATACTAATTTAATCCCCCGCAGCGTCGTCCGTGAAAACATAGGTTTGGCCAGGTGCGGCTGCGATTCGTCTGCCGAGCCAAACAGGGATCTAATAATATTATTCAATTTAGGTAGTTACAACTTACACAGATGTATAAAACGTGCAAGGATTATCGATTGGGCGAAATAGTTTTTTTTGCAATCAGCCGTTGGACAATCATTAACATCACCGGCCGCTAGTGTATTTTCTGTCTTGAGAAGGGGTTCTAATAATATTGGAGGGAGTTTATATTTGCGTGTGAACGCGCAAATGAAGAATTATTTGGGAAAGGGACACTGGCTCTCAACCTTCGGTGAGAGAAGTCCAGCCAAACAACTGTCACAGCATTAAGAACAGTGAATCCATGATTTTCTTCTTCTTCTTCTTCTTTTTTTTTGGGACCTGAATCCATTATTTTCTTCGCAGCTTCTTCCATAGTTGGATAGATATTTATTTTAATTGGTAATGCTGAAGAGATGAATAGTACGTCAGTGCTAAAAGATATGTAATGACGGGAAATAATTTTTTGTTGCTTGACAGGAAAGAAGGTCCTGTTTTGTAAAGATGCACGCAAAATAAAGAAGTGTGTTGAAAATGAAGTAAAGAAGTTATTTAGAACGGAAAAGAATGGTCAGGCAAAAAAAAAAAAGAAAAAGAAAAAGAAAGGAAAAGCATGGAAGAACTGAAAAACATGAACTCAGGTAAGCGAGGGCTTGACGTTTGCTGTTAAAGTTGCCAGGGAGACTGAAAAATACAATGATATTGAGGAGTCGATATTCAAATGCAAAAGAAGGGAAGGGAAAGTCGTGCTTTTGCATTAATAACAATAGCTCTAATGAAATAATGCGTTGCTTCTGGGTACTTGTTCTTCCTCTTCTTCTTTTTAACCAAATAAAATAAAATGCGCATTTCTTCTTCTTCTTTTTTATCAAATCTATATATCTGTTGTCTCCTCGTCCTTATGCAAATAATAAAATACTAATATTGCATATCTTCCCATCGTCCTATTAATTTCTATATATATATATAATTAGAAAAAGGAAAAGGGAAGCGAGAATTCCCTGACCCATTCAATCTCTGTTGAATCATTGATACTTAAATTAATTTTTCAGATTTCAATTTATTCCTGCAAACTCACATTATTTCCTCTTTCACTCCTTTTTTTTTTTTTTTCGTTTGAGAATTTTCCCCCTTAGCCTTTTTTTTTTTTGGGGGGGGTACATTCCCTCTTAGACTTATTTCCTCTAAAACGCACCTTACATTACCAGGCCCAGAGTTGTAAAACGGGGCCAGTGGGCCATTTCATAGATCGGCCCATTAAAGTCTCTTGCTCCTCACGGCTCATACTCCGAAGGTGAATGATGGAATACTAGCTTCAGCGCCCGCATAAAATGCTAAATCCCAAAGTAAAATATATAACAAGACGGATGACAAAGCCGTCGTTAAGACAAGAGAAAAACAAAATAAACGCGGGGTATTGACGTAAGAACGATCCGGGGGAGCAGAAGGTAGAGGAGGAACGGGACGAAGCAAGATTTCCAAAGATGATGTCCGGAAACTATACGGCCATCGATAATCAAAAGGTTCCTGGATCCGTGCCTGTGAGTACATCTTCCATTTTATTACAATTTTTTTAATTTCCCAATTCCCGTGACTGTTTGGGTTCTAGATCTCACTCTGAAATCCGGGTTTAACATCGCAGGCAGTTCCAGATCAAGGGCATGTCTCCGTCAAGTTCGCAGGTACAACTGTTGCTCTCTTAAATTTCCCTCCCAATTTATACCTATTGGCTTTCCTTGCCGTGGAGGTGTCAGGGAGGCGTATATACCGTTTACGTAGTCGGAATTCCTTGAAACTCCTGATCTCTGAATGGTGATGCCTAACTATCACCTACATTTCTGCAGTAATGTTAGAGTCATCATATCAGACTATTTTAGCAATACCTTAGCTAAAACCTAGTTAGTTAACCTTGCAAGACTAGCTCCTCTCGGGTTGTTTCAATATCATGTTACTTGATTGGTATAGTCTTTGCTAGCCTTTAATTTTGATCTTCATCATTGGGATTTGATTTTATTACATCCGACAAAAAATTATTACTTCAGATTCAGATCTCCAGACATTTCCGCCGTCTGAAGCTCAAGGGAAGATAACTGGCGCGTCCAGGCCGCCTCGAGATGCTGATGGTATGTTCTAGTTTTAATTTTCCTGATTCTTTTGTTTCTATTTAATTATGATAAATGTTAATTTATAATTATTTGCAAGAACATTGTATACTTGAAAGAGTCCATGAAAATCCTGTTATTATCAATACCCAGTTGTTTCTCCATTTTTATTGAACAAACTATCAGCTGGTTAGTCATTGGGTTTAGCTGTTGCATCATCTTTCTTCTTCTTTCGATGATCCAAGCTTGAGCAGGTGTGAATGTGTCCAGATTGGCATTGTTTTGTGTAATGTTTTTTCTTTTGCTCTTTTTATGCAGATACATTTTCGAAACCTACATCTGGTTCTGAGGAAGCACAGCAGAGCGGTTGGTTTCGGACGTTCACTATTGCTGCTTACAAACCATATTTTGATGTTGACACTGTGGATGTTCTAGAGAGGATTAAAGACTCACTCTTTCCATTCAGAGGAACTTTCAATGAAAAAACTGCTAGCAGCCCTGATTTGTATGTCGATTGTTTCGCATCTCCTTTAATTTATTGATAAAAAATACTGGTGCTATAGTTTTGACCCTCTTTATTGATTACTTTTCTAGATTCAAGGCTTTGATTTTGCAGTGAACATAAATGTTATAATATCGTGTTATCAAAAGTCACATATAAGAAATGGATGGAAACCTATCGTACGTGCGTGCCATGATTCAGTTTTCTTTTTCCAGCTTTGTTCTAGATATGGGTGTGTTATTTACTGCTTTGCTTTTTGAGGTCTTATCTTTGTGTAGCGTTTTAGATCATGGGTACTTGCTTTTGAAGTATATTTCTGAAACAAGTGTTTTTAATAACATGTGATGAGTTGTATCACGAATAAAGACCTAGAGTTTCCTTTAATGACTGTGTCTTTTGCAATTTGTGTGATTGTTCTTGTGTTTTCCAGCATTGTTCTGTGGTCATTAGTTGAATAGATGACTTTGTGAACAGTAGACTTATCCATCTTACTACGGCCAGTCACATTTATTTATACCCTAAATGAGCCGGTGCTTTATTCAATAATGTGTAGCCTTTGTTTCATGCCTTAATATGATTGAAGCACTGGTCTCTGGCCTGATTCCTTAGGCTCTGTTTGGTTTATTCTTCTGATTAGTAGCTTGCAATTTTTATTTTTGCTATAAATATTCACAGATATGGACCATTTTGGATATGCACCACATTAATATTTGTAGCAGCCTCAATTGGCACCTTTGTCACGTATGTGGCACACAAGCTGAAGAAGGAGCAATGGAATTATGACATAAACCTGGTGACTTGGTCCGCTGGTCTGTTTTATGGCTATG
Source organism: Neltuma alba (assembly GCF_004799145.2). Taxonomy (NCBI): domain Eukaryota; kingdom Viridiplantae; phylum Streptophyta; class Magnoliopsida; order Fabales; family Fabaceae; genus Neltuma; species Neltuma alba. The sequence goes on along the minus strand of NW_021637665.1, from coordinate 10,748 downwards.
TCATTATCGTTCCTCTTTGTTTGTATGTGATCCTCAAATACTTCTCTGCACCAGCGGGACTTGTCCAACTCTTCTGTCTATATGGATACTCCCTGTTTGTCTTCATTCCGGCCCTGGTGAGTTGCTGCTCCTCAAACTTTCTCCGTTTTCTGAGATCGTACAAGCTATGTTATTTTCATCCTTAGCCCCTCCACTTTTGTTTCGTGCAGTGCATGTCAGTTGTGCCATTGGACATATTCAGATGGGTGATTGCAGGGGTGGCTGGGTTCATGTCAGCATCATTCGTGGCACTCAACCTTCGTGCCCATATCATGTCTGCAGGTGAAAGGTGGTTCTTCATAGTAGCTGGCATCTTTATATTGCAGCTTGCTCTTGCAGTTGTCCTAAAGTTTTACCTCTTCACAGTATCAGTTTGAGAGGAACTGGGGCGATTAAAGTAAAGATAAAGGAAAGAAAGAGAAATGTTTTTGCCGTTTTGATCTTCATTGATACTATGTAGTTGAAATCTAATTCACAGATCAAACCTCTCATGTATTCTTTCATTTGTGGCAAGATAAGGTATATATGTGCTCGGACGATTCTTGTTGCCTCTTTTATGAGGAATGACCATTATAGCAAATTTTAGTTGGATGGCCGTTAATAGACGGCGGCGCCCATCGTTGATAGACCTTCATGAAATGTTGCTAGTGCTGCTTTTGATTTTTTGTAAGAAAGAAGTAAACCACTAACCAGAGTTACTCCCCGGGGGAAAAAACGGTGGCTGAAGGCGGGAGGCCCGAAGGGCTGACCGAGTGGTAACACGAGACCAATTTTTGTGACTGACTATGCAAGTTTAAACTGAAAAACTATTACATCTGATTGGAAAATGAAAATACATTCTAGTTGGAAGGTGGTACTCAGACATTGCTAGATTGCCTACCTTGACTGTTGAGTAAATAACAATTCTCAGAGTCAAGTCCCAAAAAAGAAATGCAATTCAAATTTCATTCGGTCATTTATAAGCCAATTCTTGTTTTTATTTATTAGTTATTTTGGCATCCGTTGGTAACTTCAGGGAGCATAGTTAAGCAGATATTTTAGAGGAAAAAAATTTGTTTACATCTACTTTATCAAGTTCTTAAATCATATGTTTTTTTTTTTTCATTTTTGTAAATTTCATGAGTTTATAATTAAATATTATTAAATATTAATATTTTAAAAATGACATATTGTCATCATATGTAATAGGAAAACTCAACACAATGACTATAAAAAAATTAATGTAAGTATTGTTATATTGTATAAATGGCACCCATTAGATTTCGCTGTTTTACAAATCACAGACGACTGTTGTTACAAAACTAATAAGAATAGGGACCAAAACACACTGCTTCGTAGCAATAAATTAAATTGAATGAAGCTTCCCATCACAAGTCACCAGGTCAATTTATTTTAAGTAACATAGATCTGACGCGACTGCTTGAGCTAAGGTAGAGGTTCAGCAAATCCCAACGCTGTGACATTACAGAATGAAAAACCCGCCACAAGCTAGTCCAAAGGAAGAAACAAACTCCCCATTACGGAGGCATTACTAGAAAGCTAAGACCAACAACACACAAGTTAAAATATGCCCTTTATTGTTGTTTCTCCCAAAGGCAAACAGCCTAGTTTTGTGAGATATTTATATCGTATTATACGAATATTATAAAATAATAATAATAAATCGAGTACTACTAGTCTTAGAAAAACGTATTGGCAGGGTACCAATGACCTAAATGTCTTAAATCAAAATTATTTAATTTAAGATTTCGAAAAATTGCCTTATGAAATGATGTATTCATCAAATCATATTTCTTTAGTGAAAAATAACATTTTGTTTGGTCCAACTGCATTTTGTGGAAGATAAGTTTTCACATCAAATCGGAAAATTAGTTTTCCCGTCATAAAAGTTTCATTGGACCTACGAAAAGTCGAAAACTGCACCGACAGATTATGGAGACGGTACCATTTTAGATTTGAAGCAAAAACACGTGAAGGAAGAGTCAAGTCTTGATCACGAAATTAGGTCAGTGCGATAGGCAAGGATTAGGTTGAAGGTTGGACTTATGAAGTCGTTTATTTGACTAATGTAGTGCCAATACCCAATGAATAAAGCTGACACTGGTTATAGTCCGCATTTCATCATCAATACGCACACTTAAGCTCTAAACCGTCCCTTAATATTTGTGAATTAATCATTAAAATCAACGATGTCAGCTGGTGGTTTCCGAAATGGTCAAACATGAACCGTGTTTTTCTGGGATATTGTCGGCTAAGGTTTGACGGTTCAGCTGTTAGTTTGGGAAAGTTACCAGGTGTAATATAACAATAATGTTGTTCAGTGATTCACTAAATTCAAATCGCCGTGCTGCTACTTGTATAAAATAAAATGAAAAATTAAAGATCAGATAGTTAGGGAGTGGATTAGGGCGTCTACTTCCTTGAAGACAGGGCTTCACGCTACGCTATAGTTATGCTCGTGTGCTTTTCTGAACATGAGCCCTGTTTCCACGAGAACAGTCTTGATTTTACTGTTAACTGATATATACTAATACGAGCTTGACTGCTCGTCATGATGAATAAGGCCACGGATTTAGAAATTAGAGTATGAGACGGGGGACAACTCCAAACCCCACATATTAAATATGCCTCAATCTGACCATCTAACAAACATTTCCAACCTCAAATACTTTAACTCTAGTCTCTGCCCCTTTCTCTTCCTCTTCCCCCCTCTCTCTCTCTCTTATGGTGTGTGTGTGTGTGTCATACCACCTCTGAGATTTCTGGTTTCCATCTCTGCGCCAAATAACGTGAAAGACGGAGGAAGGCTTATGTTTAAAGACGCAGGGAAGCCATGCGGGTTTGCGGGGGTCAAATGGAGTGTTTTTTTATTGATATTATTAACTCTTTCAGGTTTAAATCACAAGGTCTTGGAAGGTCGACACGTAAAAGAGGAATTGGAATATAGGCTCAAATTTCAAGCATGGAAGAGAAGCTTTAGCAGTGACAAAGATGGAAGCTCTTTCGCGAACGTTGAAAGAGAAGTGCCCTCTTCTCCTGATCCCTTACACAACAGGTAGTTGGCGGCTAGTTCTTCAACCTTCTGTAACAGCAGAAGTTGTATATGAAACTCTGCTTCGCATGGAGTGGAGCCAAAATTTGAGTAAGACTGCTTTTTTCTTTTAACCTTCAAGTTAGAAAGCACATATATGGCCTGAAAAACAAACACTCACAGAAGCACGATATATGGATATTAGTGCTCAGATCTCCCAGGAACTGGGGTTAAAAGGGTCGCCACTTGCTAGAGTAACCTGGTTGGTGACTGGTGAGTTTGACCTTTCTGTAGCTCAGGGAGACATACTTTGTCTTGTGAAGTACTATTTCTGCACCTGTTCGGTTTTTTTCCTTTTTTTGTTGTTATAAAAGTGACTAGCCTGTAAAATGTTGACAGCTTATGCCTTTGGTCCTATGGTAAAACTTTTTTTTTTTGAGTGAAATATAGTAAAACTATTTATCGTGACTATTACCGAATTTTATTTGCACATCTTGCTAACAAATTAATTTTTCACATTTAAGATTGGAAAAAAAAATGAAATGCTCTACAATTGATGGCGACAACTGTCAACTGAGGAAGATGGTGGATGCTGCGAGAGAAGAGGATAGGAACTTTTGTGGTTATGGATTTGTTTAATGAATGCGTTTTCCCCAAAATTTAATTATATTAAGTTTTGAAGAGTTAATATTAAATATAAAAATCTGTTTTTAAGGGAGTTGGACCAATTTTGTAAGTAGTCCACGTAATCAAGCATTGTAATCAAATGAACTCATACTTGTTTAAGGCCATGGTGGATAAGCCCACATGGATTGAAACTAGCCGCATTTCTCTGGCTCTAATATCCGTCGGCCTCTATCTATTATTACCCTTCATTTTCGCTTAGGTCTCTTGACAAGTTAATACTATCATTGTGGTGGAGCCCGCTTCTCTCACAGTTAGGTTTTTTATCTCATTCAATGAAGCGGGATATGTGAACAAAATACAAAATATGAGAAATATAATAATTAACAATGTTCTTTCATTTCAATTATTTATATATAAAAAATGAGTTGTTCAAAAAAGCATATCAACCTAATCTAAAAAAGAATCACTTACAGGTCTCAACTTAAACAATCAAAACACAAGCGAATTTTCTATATTTTATTTTATTTTACCGGAATTTTCTAAATTTTATGAACTACTAATAGATCTTAAAGAATTTAATATTCATAAGTTTGACTTATAAATTTAAAAGTTTCACTTGGAGACACTAAACAGTTAAATTTGACTTATAAATGGCTTCTCAGATGAATACGGGAAAAAAAATACGAAAATCAGGCAAACATTGCTTTGCGACCTGACCTTCAATGAAAATTCAAAAGCAAACACCAAAAGTCAATACAAGATATGTGAGCGCACAAAGTTAAAACATGATATAGCGCAACAGGCTGTAAGGAAGGCCAGCTTGCACGCATAAAGCTAAGTATAGAGCTTACGAGAATTAGAATAATTTATAAGTCTAAATTCAACATGCTCACATGTCAGGCATCCCCAAAAACACCATAGTATGCACAACCACAACATCACATAATGAACAAACATCTTTGTTAATTTAAACAGAAACGGACGCGTCTGCCACAACAGTCACAACAGCTTGCTCACCTCTTCAATCCATTCAAGAAACAAATTAATTCTTAATTATTTCAAATGTTCGTGGAAAAGACAACATTAATACAATGATATCAGGCACACCCACACAGACTTGTAAGATTGCCAAATCAGGATGATAGCCCGCAAGAAATAAACGCACAGGATCGAAGTCGCTTTCTAGGAGGAATAAATCGCCAAGAAAACTCAGCAAGCACCTTAATGCAGCAACAAGTCTATTATTATAACCAGAACGAGACATTACCGAGGTAACTAGCGCAATATTCAATGACAAATCTACTGAAATAGTTAAGCCGGCCGGAGTCATCCGCGGCGTAAAATTTCCCGTTGTGGTAAACAACATCATTATAACGAGCGCCATGCCGGCCATTGCTTATTGGAATCCATTTCTCATCACCCTTTCTCCAGATAATCAACTGGCCAGAGAGAATCGCCATAACCGCAAAAGCAGCACCCGCAGAACACACAGCCACTTTCCTGGCGTGGACTTTAGGAAAATCTAAGTCAGATATTCGACTATTACCCACAAATTGAAGATCATAAACCTTAGTTATCTCAGAAACCCTATAATCAAGTAGATTCAATGTTGTAGAAGACGTGAAGACAGATTCTTAGATTGAAACCCAGAGAGAGGATCTGTGAGGCGAATCTTGCCAGGCTTCTTGGTCTCCTGAATGTTGATGAGCCAGCACTTGGTAGTTTTCCAACCATCTGAAATTTTCTTGAGGGGTTGAAGGCAGTAGACAGTGGAGTGAACCAAGTTGAAGTAACCACGAAGCCTGGGGATGAGGTTCGGGACCCACTGGGGGAGGGAAGCTTAATCGATGAAGAGGGAGAAGCGGACCTACCGGACGGCGGAGGCAGAACGGAGAGCCAGGAATGGCAAACGGCACAGAAGCAGAGACGATCGATTCCAGAACCAAGGCGATTTGCGATGTTAAGGAGCAAATCACTGCGAAGACCAGACCACGAAGGGAAGTGGGCATCCATGGAGAACACAAGTAAGGAGCGACCCGAAACAGAAAGGAACCAAGGCCGACTAGCGACCAAGTGCGTGCTCTTGTTGATGTTGCAGCACCAGCAGAAAGGCGGAAATGCACATCGATCGAATTATGACCCGTAAGAAGCAAGTGGAGATAGGACTGGTAATATGAGTCCTATGATTGGTCAGGTCAGATTAAAAAAACTCCTTTGAAGATGTGTTGGTTAACTCTACCCATAAAAACAAACTATAAACATGCTATTTTTAAAAATGTAAAAATATAGGCTAGCTCACACGGGTTACGGGCCTAGTAGTGCGAGTTAAAAGGACTTGTTTATTAGCGGGTTGGCTTTTGATCAACCCTAACATGTTTTTTTGGCGGGTTAGACCCGGGGTTCAACCAATATTACCAGTTTTAAGTGGAGACCAGGTTTTGATATTTATTAACCGCCTACGTCTCCCAGAAAAAAAAAGAAGAAAATCAGTTATATTAAACACTTCTGCAGTTTGACATATAAGCTTTATATTTGAAGCGAAGTCTAATTCAAAATACTCTTCACATGTCATTTAATTTTAATTTTAGTGGGCTTTTTTAATGCTATTTTTTGTTGAGGATACGAACAAAGCTAAACAGACGGGGATAGTCATGTGAAGACTTTCCAGTTTCCAGTTTCAATTGAGCTAGAGATTAATGATGAGTAGTCCTTGGACAAGCCGGAAACCGCCGCCCATGGAGGAGGGAGCGTTGGAAACGAAACCATATCCCAGCCATGCGATGGGACCGCTCTGCTTATCCATTCCTACTAGGACCGCAATATATTGAAAATATGGACACTGTGGCAAGACGTCAGAAGTTCAACACAAAACAGCAATATTGTGCCTTTCCCGTGGCTTCATTCAATCCCAACCATACGAACATAGTGACCAAAATACAAGAATCAGGCAAATACCGTGCTTTGAAACCTAATTAAGCTTCACTAAAAAATGCAAGAGGTGAGAGTACAAAGTTAAAAACACGCATAAACCATAGAGATTAGGAGTACTCGATGAAGTTATAACTCTGAAATGATAACATACGTGCCATAAGAGTTCATCCCCCAAAACACCATCATAAAAGCAACAGTACCTACGGAACAACATACACGGTATGCGCAATATCACAAGAACAAATGTCTTCGTTAATCGTTAATTCAAACCAAAACGGACGCGTCTGCTGCCACCATGCAACCCATTCAGCGTCTTCCAAAATGCCAAACAATCACAAGAGCTTCCTCACCTCTGCAACCCATTCAAGAAACAAGTAGAGTATTAATCATTTCCAATATTCATGGAAAAGACAACATAAACAATTGGGTCAGACACACCCACGCAGACTCGTAATTGCAAGTCTCAAATTCAAAGCGTTACAAAAGTGGAGCATCTTAGCAATAAACGTACCAACAGGACGGAGGCCAGAAAAGTCCAGAATAGATAGATACTCCGGAAAGCATCTTAGCAGAACGTTCCCCCATGTCAAACAATGCAGCAGCACCGCCCGGACAATGTTGACGAAGATCACCACACAAGAAGTCACGTTCGTTAAAGTAAATGCAATTCTTCTTGCATCCACGAAATTCTTGAGCTGAGACAGAGAAAGCGCAATCCTCACCAACAAATATAGCTCTATCTCCTAAGCTTTTCACCGGAACCCATTTGCGTTTATCCTCAATCAACTTATAAACATGAAAATAAGTGGGGAGAATATCCTTGTCGGAATCATAATCAAGACCCGCAGGAACTCTATGCTCAGAATCGAAGTGCCTATCTAGGAGGAATAAATCGTCAGGAGAACTCAGCAAGTACTTTGGAGAGGAACATATCTATTAGAACCAGAACGAGGCATTTGCTGGGACAACTTGTGCAGTATTCAATGACACATCTATTGAAATAGTTAAGCCGTCGGTATCCACAGCATAAAATTTTCCATTGTGGTAAGCAACGTCATCATAACAAGTGCCGTCTCCGCCATCGCTTATACAAATCCACTTCTTATCACCCTTTCTCCAAATACTCAATTGGCCAGCAGTGTGAATGGCCATAACGGCAGAAGCAGGACACTCAGAACACACAGCTACTCTCATAGCGCGGACAGAAAAACTCTCAGGAAGGTCTAGTTCAGGTATTTTATTATTTCCCACAAATTGAAGATCATAAACCTTAGTTATCTCAGAAACCCTATAATCAAGTAGATTCAAGAGGTGTTTAGATGGAATTAAAATCATGATTTTAAAAGTATTTTTACAGTGTACAAAATAACATGTGAAGAAGTTTGTCTCATTTTACGAAAAAATTTTGATGCTCCAAACACCCCTCAATGTTTTATGAAAAGGTGGAAACAGATTCTTAGAATCAAACCAAGAGAGAGGATCCGTGAGGCAAAAGTTGCCAGGCTCTTTGGTCTCCTCAACCTTGATGAACCAGCACTCGGTAGTCTTCGAAGCGTCTGAAATTCTCTTGAGGGATTGAAGGCAGTAGACAGTGGAGTGAGTCAGGTTGAAGTAACCACGACGTATGGGATTCAGATGAAGGTTGGGACCCATTGGGAAGGGAAGCTTGAAAGGTGGAGAGGGAGAAGCGGACCCCCGGGACGGTGGAGGGAGAACAGAGCGCCATGGATAGCAAATGACACGGAAGCAGAGACGATCAATGCGAGAATCAAGGCGATTTGCCATGCTAAGGAGCAAGTCAGTGCGAAGGCCAGACCAGGAAGGGGAGTGAGCATCCATCGAAAGTACGAGAGAAAAAAGAAGGTAGACCCCAGACAAAGAATGCCGCAGCGCGTCCTCTTTCTGTGTTGCAGCACAGGCAGGCAGAAAGGCGGGAGCGCACATCAATCGAATTTATAAGGAAGCAAGGGGTAACTGCCCACGTTTCGCGATATATTATAATATAATAATAACGCTAACTTTTTATGTTATGAATAAGACTAACAAAGCTTAAGAAAAAAGGTGATAGTGAGGTCAAGACTTTCCAGTTCAATAGAATTACAGAGTAACGATGCGTAGACACGTAGTAGTCTTTTGACAGTGCCCGTGCCCATGAAAGGGCCAGCGTTGGAAGGGAAGCAAAATATGTCAGCAATTAATGCAATGGGACCGTTCCTTTTTACCAGACAGCCTCCTAAATATGTTAGGGTTTTATAGCATTTTCGTTCCATTACAAGACAGAAGAGTTTTTTGAGTTGTATTTACGGGGTATTTTTAAAAAAATTTATATAGATATCTAAATTTTTATTTTTATTTTTTATTATATTGATTTTATTTATATAAAACATAATATATTAAATAGAAATAAAATTAAAAAGTTTTTAAATTTTAAATGAAAATTAATAAAATTTAATTTTTTTATCTGTGTAAAACATATTAGAAGTGACTTATAAATAGGATTAGAAGAGTAACACTGTTGGCTATGCCGAATTAATAAAACTAAAAAAATTACATTTTAAAACAGACTTAATGAATTAGCTTTCTTAGATAAAATTTTGTAAATAATAATATTGTGATGACTGATTTGAAAGGACTTTTCTTTTTCCTCTAACGTTTGGGGAAAAAATGTATTGCAAATTGTTAAAATTTACTCTATACAATTTACAAAAAATTAAATGATAAATCGTTCAAGTTAAATTTAAATATTACAATTTAAATTTATTTTATAAGATCGAGAATTATTTAAATTAAATTTCAACCATTTAAACTTAATGATATATTTTTATGTAAAATTATAATTTATAAAATGCTAAAACTTAAAACTTCGATCCAACGATAATAACGAAGAGAAAAGAAAGGATAGAAAAGAATGAGAGGAAGCTTCCCCTCGTAAACAGCGCAAATTTGCATCGATACAAGGCCAACCCAGAAAATGTCCCTCTTAAACTGTTACTAATTACTGGGACCGCGATCTTAAATCTTGGGAGAGATTTTTCTTTTTTCTTTTTTTTTTTGCGTTGCTTTCTATTAAACAGTATTTAGTTTTTATTCCCAAAAAAAGGAATCTTGAGGGGAAAGATATTAATTGTTACTTCATCTAGTCCTTGGACCTGCTGAATCAATAAGGTGAAGAGTTAAAATTAATCGACAGTTGTATTTTTTCCCCCCTTAAAGTGATGCTATTATTATTATATTCTCAAAAATTACCTTGATTGGGTTCTCTTTTTTTTGAATATTTTTAGATAAATTGACCGAAGTATCTTTTTGTGATACATTGCAATATAAATGCTACGTTCTAAGTTGAAATGAGTCTCATATAACGTTAAGTACACTTAGCATCACATACTATTTTTTTTTATATCCAGTATTCTAAAATAATTTTTATTCACCCAGTATTCTAAAATAATTAAAACGATGGACTCATATCCCGGATTAATAGAAATGTCTTGTTTGACTGTTAACCCATGACCAAGCTCAAAGTTGACCCCCTCTCTATCTTCATTCTCAATCCGTTATACCAGAACCATGTTTATCGCGAACATGGTGGCAATAATCCCAGCTCGTAGATCATACTTTTCTGCAACTCCATCCACTCAATCTTCCTCGTGTAATCCCCCTCCCGCCATTGCTCCAAATCGATTACCATCACGCCCGTGTCGAAATAACAAGCCCTCTGACCAACAAACATGAGCGACAGAGACGGGTTCCACCAGAACGATGGTGTGAAGTAATAGGTAAATTAGTGTTGCAGTATTTCGACGTGGTGAGGAGGACCGAACCAAAGCCGAGGGGCGTTGCGATGAGCTTGATGATGTCATCAATGAGGACCAAGTCTGAGTCGAGGTAGATGGCTTTGCGATGTAGTTGAGAGGGCAGTCCATTGCAGAGTGTATGGAGGAGGAGATGAGACTGGAGACGGAGGTAGGATTGAAGGGGTAGATTCGAAAACAAAGGCAAGGGAAGGAAGTGGAGAGAGTGTGGTTGAGGATGGAGAAGGAGGAAGGCCTGCAGGTGACAGAGATGAAATGGAAGTCAATGTTGCGGTATAAGAGGAGGAGCGTTGGAGTATGGAGAAGATGGT